>NC_138382.1:25149178-25205033 GCF_054177405.1 Leptonychotes weddellii | reverse complement strand
AAAAAAAAAAAAAAAAACACCTGACCACAGATTTAGCCACAAAAAAAAAAAAAAATCAAGCCAGTATTATCTGAACAACAAAAGTAGAATCAACAACAAAGGCTAAATACTCCCATCATTCTCCATTCCCCAATAATATCTATTCACTTGGAAATTTTAAACTTCACTTTAAATAGTACTTGGGTAAAAGAGAAAAACTATAGAGTCACAGACAATTTTGAAAAGACCACCTAGTGAAAACTATGAAATGCAGACAAAGTAGTACTCAAAAAAACATATACAACTTAAGTGAAATTTATTAGAATATAAGATTAAAAATAAATACTTAAGAATTGAACTGAAGGAGGTAGAAAAATTGTGTATATTATAGCAAGGAATTACACATATACATGCATATGTGCCTATATAAATATATAAATGTAAATAAATATATATTATATATTAATATCTTCACCTATTTAAAGTATTACTTTTCCCTGCTGTTTTTCTGCCGTTAACTATCAGAACTGACATAAGATATTAATAAATTCTGCACTGACATTTAGAATCAAATAACAACTGAAAACAGGACTACAAGCAGTATCTGAACTCTAGAAGATTTAAAGACACATTAAAAATATGCTTTAAAGGTGAAGGGAAGGAAAGATAAAACAAGACGAAATCAAAGAGGTAACAAACCATAAGAGACTCTTAATCATAGGAAACAAACTGAGGGTTGCTGGAGGGGAGGGAGTGGAGGGATGGGGTAATCGGGTGATGGACATTAAGGAGGGCATGTGATGTAATGAGCACTGGGTGTTATATAAGACTGATGAATCACTGAACTCTACCTCTGAAACTAATAATACACTGTATGTTAATTGAATTTCAAAAAAAAATAATAAAATTAAAATAAAATGGCTCAGGTCAAAAAAATATGCTTTAAAAAAAGAAAATTATAATACTTCTTTAGGATCAAATTAAATTTGACACAGGATGTATTTATAATATTAAAAATAATAAAAATTTTAAAGTAATAATAATACCATAAGCCAATACTTCTCAAAATTTTGCACTAAAATGCCCCAAAGATAGACAATAGTAAATTGGCCTCAGCAATCTTATGTATAAGACTCTATTATAGATGAGACTGTTTAAAACTTGACTTGTAGAAAGTGATTTCATTACCATAATAAAATAAAGATTTCATAAAATCACTTCATCTTTATTTCTATCCAGTTTCCTGAGAAGAATATTAAAAGTGAGACACAAAAATATACGTTTTCTTGCATTTCATTATTTTATTAGAAATCTCTTATTTTTTATGAGTCATATATGAGATATTTATAAACATGCATTTACAAAGGAGAAAGCTGAAATGTATACATAAATACCATTCATAGTCACAAGGGCAGAGACAAAGACACACCTAGACCTTAGTCTTTCTAATTCCAACTTCAACAGTCCTTTGTGTAGGAAGAATTTGTTTCAGATTTTCAGGATGTAATTATTCTGCTGAACAACTTTATCAATGACATACCTTTGTTATCAATATCTATAACTGTCTCCTTTTTCATTCTCACATAAATAAAAAACAATATAATGGACTTTGATTAACTTTACATATACATTTATGAAAATTTAACAAATTAATGAAAGTAAGTCATATAGATCCAGCCAAGAAAAAGACTGAAAACCTCCAAAAAATTTTAAGCTAAAATTGTATTTTGCCACTTTGAGAGTCAATCATACTTAATTTGAGGATGAAACTGATAATCCTTCAAGAATTAGATCTATAAAACAAACATTTTAATGTCTTTAACTTATATGTTTTGAATTTATACTATAATGTGTGCTGTGTACTGTAATGTGTGTTTGTGTACTTTCCCAATACCAGCTTCATAAGCTGTATGTTTCTAAACATCTTACTTTTTTTGCTATAGAAGGGGGCTCCTTTTTCATACTTCTTAGTAAAAACTCCGGCATGTTGTTTTCAATATCTTCACGAGTTCCCTTTTTATGCAAAACTGCAGCCAAAAATGAAATAACCTGGGAGGAAAAAAAAACTTTTTAATTACTGTGTAAATGTTTCAAGATGGACAAAATGTTACGGCTTACATGATTAACTACCCAATTAGTGAAAATTTGAGTATGTACAAATAGATTTGTTACAGGAGAAAACAATATGAAATAGTAGTACTGGTTTTCTTTTATATATTAACAAACAAATGTACAGTACACCTTACCCCTGAATACAGTAAAAAAGAATTCTCACATGGCTATCTCTTCCATGGTAAATTTTACCTACTCAATGAATTCTTTCTTGATCTCATCAGTTGGGACATTACCTTATCTGTCTCTCTCCATGGCAACTATCTCTTCATATACTCTATTAGAATAAACGATATACATTCTTTTTTCCCTATAAAAAATAAACCCTGTGAGTTTATTTGGCTCATAAAGTTGTGCACTTCTATTCATCTAATAATTATAGATGGAATGATAGAATGTTATTTTAAGATAGACTAAGACAATTCATCAATATACACACCACTTGGAATAACAGCTATTCTCTAAATACCAAGTAAAAAAGACAAAGAGACATAATAAAGGAAATACAACCTCAAGTAATGAAGAGCAAGAAATATTTAATCAATTGGACTTTGGTTCAAATTTCAGCCTTAGTTGCTTGGCAGTTATGTAAACTTGGGCAAGTTAATCTCTTTGAATAACTGTAAAAATATATGAAAATAGCAAAAATAAGTATTTGCAGAGTTGTTTTAAAGATTGGGGGGAAGTACTTGAGGTATCCCTATGGGGGGAAAGAATCATTACTTTAGAAAAATAAATCATATAAATATTAAAACCTAAAGAAAAGAATATGAGAGGCGCCTGGGTGGCTCAGTCAGTTAAGCATCTGCCTTCAGCTCCGGTCATGATCTCAGGATCCTGGGATTGAGCCCTATGTCAGGCTCCCTATTCAGTAGGGAGTCTGCTTCTCCCTCTCCCTCTGCCCCTATGCCCCCTCTCTGGTTGTGCTCTCCCTCTCATTCTCTCTCAAATAAATAAATAAAATCTTTTAAAAAATTAATAAAGTACACAGAAATATTTACAAAGGCATCATACAAGGTCATGGAGCAAATCTCAATACATTTCAATAGAAATATTATAGAATATGTTCTTTGATGTGAGAAATTAGAAATAACAAAAGTTTAAAAAGAAAATCCACAAGTATCTATAAAGCAAGAAATATACTTCAAAGAAGAAATATATTTTAAGGTATATTAGAATAAGGGGTGCCTGGGTGGCTCAGTCGGTTAAGTATCTGCCTTTGGCTCAGGTCATGATCTCAGGATCCTGGGATCACTAGCCCTGTGTAGGGCTCTGCACTCAGTGTGGTCTGCTTGGGACTCTGCTCAGCAGGGAGTCTGCTTCTCCCTCTCCCTTTGCCCCTACCTCCTGCTCCTGCTCTCTCTTTCTCTCTCTCAAATAAATAAAATCTTTAAAAATATGTATAAAATTAAAAATGAAGTATATTAGAATATACTTCTAATTTCACAACTGAGATTAGAATACATTTTGAGTTTAATAATAATAAATAATAATTACATATTAAACTTTTAGACTACACCTAAAATCATGTTTTAGGGACTTAAATGCCTATATTAGAAAAGAAAAGAAGCTGCTAATAAGTATCTAAGAATCTATTTCAAAAATTAATAAAAATACAGAAAACATAACACAAAAAACAGAATTATAAATAAAATGTGTAAGTAGAAAAGCATATAATAAAAAGGATCAACAAAGCCAAATGATCATTCTTGTGAAAGGTTTTTAAAAAGTGATAAGCCCCCAGAAAATTAATGAAGAAGAAAAACTAAGAGGCAAACACAAACACACACACACACACACAAAGGACATAATAAAGAATGTCATGCCAATAACTAAAAATTTAGAAGAAATGAAGAACAGAAGTTATCAATACTGACACAAGAAAAAACATAAAATTTACATATTCATAAAACTATTAAATCTAAACATAATTATAAACCTTACACAAAGAAAACTAAAAGTCAAATGGCTTCACCAATAAAGTCTACCAATGCTTAAGAAAGATACAATGCCAGTTCTGGAGCACCTGGGTGGCTCAGTGAGTTAAGCATCCTACTCTTGATCTCACCTCAGGTCTTGATCTCAGAGTTTGAGTTCAAGCCCTACGCTGGGCTCCACTGTGGAGCCTGCTTAAAAAAAAAAAGAGAGAAAGGAAAGGGGAAGGGGAAGGAAAGGGAAGGGAAGGAAAAGAAAAGAAAAAAGAAAAGAAAAGGTATAAGGGAAGGGGAAGGGAAAGGAAAGGGGGAAGGGAAGGGAAGGGAAGGCAGGGGAAGGGAAGGGAAGAGTAGAGGAGAGGAGAGGAACATAATCTTGATAAGAAAATATGATAAGAATATCATATGCAGGAGATTTATAGGCCAATTTTTCTTATTCATATAGAAGCAAAACCCTTAGCAAATGTAACACAGAAATATAAAAAAGAAATATATACTAAAACCAAGTTGGGCTGATTCTGGGAATGTAAGTTTGGTTTAATTTTCAAAATTTAGATATTGTATGGGTATAGTTAGGTATTACACTTAACTTTCCCAACATTAGTTTCCTTAAAATAAGAATAGGACAACCCATTTCATTAGAAGATATATTTTACATGAAGTGCTATTATTATTAACTTTAAGCACACTGTGAAAAGTTGGGAATGTATATTTTTATCACTAGGGCAACCAACAAAAAAAAATGTAAATAGTTAAAAAGCCAATAGAAGAACTGAAATATATTTTTTAAAATATCCTAGCAACCCAAAAGAAAGCAGGAATGGAGGAAGAGTAAGACAGAAAACAGTCTGTTCAAACAAAAACCAAATAATAAAATGGTATGTACAAATCCAAATATAACAGAAATGTAAATGGACTAAACACTCCAATTAAATATCTATGTTTGCCAAAATGGATAGAGTTGTCTACAAGAGACCCACTTTATTTTTTTTTAATTTAATTCCAGTATAGCTAGTATACAGTGTTATATTATTTTCAGGTGTATAATATAGTGATTCAACAATTCTATGTATTATTCAGTGCTCATCAAGATGAGTGTACTCTTAATCTTCACCTATTCCACCCATCTGCCCACCCACCTCCCCTCTGGTAACCCACCTGTTTGTTCTCTATAGTTAAGAGTCTGTTTTTTGGTTTGACTCTTTTTTTTTCCCTTTGTTTCTTAAATTCCACATAGAGTGAAATCATATGGTATTTGCCTTTGACTGACTGACTTTGCTTGCCATGTTGTTGCAAATGGCAAGATTGCATTTTTCTTTATGGCTGAATAATATTCCTGTGTGTGTGTGTGTGTGTGTGTATCTATACATATCTATATAGATATAGATACACACCATATCTTCTTCACCCATTCATCTATTGATGGACACTTGGGCTACTTCCATAATTTGGCTATTGGAAATAATGGTGCAATAAACATAGGGGTGCATATATCCTTTTGAATTAGTGTTTTTGTATTCTTTGGATAAATACCCAGTAGTGCAATTACTAGATCATAGGGTCATTCCATTTTTATTTTTTGAGGAACCTCCATACTGCTTTCCACAATGGCTGCACCAGTTTGCATTCCCATCAATGGTGCACAAGGGTTCCTTTTTCTCCACATCCTCGTCAACACTCGCTTTCTCTTGTGTTTTTTATTTTAGCCATTCTGATGGGGATTTGATTTCCCTGATGATGAGTGATGTTGAGCATATTTCATGTGCCTGTTGGCCATTTGTATGTCTTCTTTGGAAAAATGTCTGTTCATGTCTTCTGCCCATTTTAATCGTATTATTTGGGGGTTGGGTTTTTTTGGGGTGTTTTTATAAGTTTTTTATGTATTTTGGATATAAACCTTTTATCAGATATGTCATTTGCAAATATCTTCTCCTCCCATTAAGTAGGTTGTCTTTTAGTTTTGTTGACTATTTCCTTTGCTGTGCATAAGTTTTTTATTTTGATGTAATCCCAATAGTTTATTTTTGCTTTTGTTTCCCTTGCCTCAGGAGATATATCTAGAAAAGTGTTACAACCAGTGTCAGAGAAATTACTGCCTGTGCTGTCGTCTAGAATTGTTATAGCTTCAGGTCTCACATTTAGGTCCTTAATTCATTGAGTTTATTTTTGTGTATGGTGTAAAAAAGTGGTCGTTTCATTCTTTTGCACATAGCTGTCCAGATTTCCCAACACTATTTGTTGAAGAGACTTTTCCCCATTGTATATTCTTGCCTCCTTTGTGAAAGATTAATTGACCATATAACTGTGAATTTGTTTCTGGATTTTCTACCCTGTTCCATTGATCTAGGTGTCTGTTTTTGTGCCAGCACCAAACTGTTTTGATTACTACAGCTTTGCAGTATTACTTGAAATATGGAATTGTGATGCCTACAGCTTTATTTTTCTTTTTCAAGGTTGCTTTGGCTATTTGGGGTCTTTTGTGGTTCCACACAAATTTTAGGATTGTTTGTTCTAGTGTTGTGAAAAATGCTTTTGGTATTTTGATAGGGATTGCATTAAATCTGTAGATTGCTTTGGGTAGTATGGACATTTTAACAATATTTGTTCTTTGAGTCCTTGAGCATGGAATGTCTTTCCATTTGTTTGTGTCATCTTCAATTTCTTCTATCAATGTTTTATAGTTTTCAGAGTATACATCTTTCACCTTGGTTAAGTTTATTCCTAGATATTTTATTATTTTTGGTGCAGCTGTAAATTGGATCATTTTCTTAATTTCTCTTTCTGTTGCTTCATTATTAGTGTATAGAAATGTGATGGATTTCTGTATATTGATTTTGTATCCTACAACCTTACTGAATTCCTTTATCAGTTCTAGTAGTTTTTGGTGGAATCTTTAGGGTTTTTTATATATAGCATCATGTCATCTGCAAATAGTGAAGATTTTACTTCCTCCTTACCAATTTGGAAGACTTTTAATCCTTTTTCTTGTCTCATTGCTGTGGCTAGGACTTCTGGGTACTATGTTGAATAAAACTGCTGAAAATGGACATCCTTGTCTTGTTCTTGACCTTAGGGGGAAAACTCTCAGTTTTCACCATTGAGTATGATGCTAGTTGTGGGTTTTTCACATATGGCCTTTATTATGTTGAGGTATGTTCCCTCTAGAAATATTTTGTTGAGGGTTTTTATCATGAATGGATGTTCTACTTTGTTAAATACTTTCACTGTGTCTATTAAAATGATCATATGGTTTTTATCCTTTCTCTTATTGATATCATATATCATGGTTGATTTGCAACCCGGGAATAAATACCACTTGATTGTGGGGTTTTTTTAATGTATTGTTGAATTTGGTTTGCTAATATCTTTTAGAATTTTTTGCATCTATGTTCATCAGAGATATTGGCCTATAGTTCTCATTTCTGTAGTGTTTTTATCTTCTTTTGGTATCAGGGTAATGCTGGCTTCATAGAATGGATTTGGAAGTTTTCCTTCCTCTTCTATTTTTTGGAATAGTTTGAGAAGAATAGGTATTAACTCTTCTTTAAGTGTTTGGTTGAATTCACCTGTGAAGCCCTTCAGTCCTAGACCTTTGTTTGTTGGGAGTTTTTTGATTACTGATTCAATTTCATTGCTGATTATCAGTCTGTTCAAATTTTCTATTCCTTCCTGATTCAGTTTTGGGAGATTATGTTTCTAGGAATTTATCCTTTTTTTTCTAGTTTATAATATTCTCTTACAATCCTTTTTATTTCTATGGCGTTAGGTGTTATTTCTCCTCTTTCATGTCTGATTTTGAGTCCTCTTTTTTCTTTTCTTCTTCTTTTTCTTTTTTTTTTATGAATCTGGCTAAAGGTTTATCAATTTTGTTGGTCTTTTCAAAGAACCAACTTACGGTTTCATTGATCTGTTCTATTGGTTTTTGTTTGTTTACTTTCTATTTTGTTTATTTCTGCTACCCGAGACACACTTTAAATATTAAGACACAGATTCTTTTATTAACAAAGCTAAAAGTTGGTTCTTTGAAAAGATCAACAAAATCAATAAACCTCGTTGGGCTATCAAGAATAAAACAGAGAGGCGCCTGCATGGCTCAGTTATGAGTCTGCCTTGGGCTCAGGTCATGATCCCAGGATCCTGGGATCAAAGCCAAGCATAGGGCTCCCTGCTCAGCAGGGAGTCTGCTTCTCCCTGGGCCTCTGCCTCTGCCCCTCCCCCACTCGTGCCACGCACACGCATACACACTCTGTCTCCCTCAAATAAATAAATAAAATCTTTTAAAAAACAGAATAAAACAGAATATAAAATATTCACATTAAAAATGCAGAGGTATCACTCAGATCCTACAAAGACTAGAAGAGTGAAAAGGAATATCATGGAAATCTTTATCAATTTGACAACTTAGATGAAATGGATAAATTCTTTGAAAAATACAATTTACCAAACTGACACAGGAAGAAGTAGAAACTCTTAATAGCTTCATAGCTATTAAAGTAATTGAATCCATTATCAAAAACCTTCCCTCAAAGAAAATTCCAGGTCCAAAAGATGTCACTAGTAAATTCTATCAAATATTTAAGTATAAAATAACAGAAACTTTACCCAATTCTTTTAGTAAAAAAAGGAGGAAGAAACACTTCTCTATTTTATGAGATCTGCATAACTTCAATACCAAAACCAGACAAACATAATATGAGAAAACTATAGACCAATATCCATAATAAATATATAAAGGCAAAAATTCTTAAAATATTAGCCAATTAGGGCGCCTGGGTGGCTCAGTCGGTTAAGCGACTGCCTTCAGCTCAGGTTATGATCCCAGGGTCCTGGGATCAAGTCCCACATCAGGCTCCTTGCTCTGCAGGGAGCCTGCTTCTCCCTCTCCAACTCCCCCTGCTTGTGTTCCCTCTCTCGCTGTCAAATAAATAAATAAAATCTTAAAAAAAAAAAAGCTAAAAAAAATATATATATATTAGCCAATTAAATCCAGCAAATATAAAAACAATACCTCATGATCAAATTGAGTTTATCTGAAAAATACAGAACTAGTTTAAGATTAAAAAAACCAATCAATATAAATCATATTGATTCATATATTAACAGAGAAAAGGAGAAAAATTGATGATCTCAATGGATGCAGAAAACATATTTGATGAAGTCAATACACAGTAACTACCAAAAAAACCCTCAGAAATTAGGAAACATCCTGCATCTGATAAAAGACAGTATGAAAATCCTACAGCTAATATACTTAATGTTAAAATATTGAATGCTTTCTGTCTAAGACAGGAATGAGATAAGGATGTCACTGCTTCTATTCAAATTGTCCTGGAATCCTATCTAGCCAGTGAAATATGGCAAGAAATAGAAATAAAAGACATAAAAATTAAAGAAGTAAAACTGTCTCTATTGGTGGATGACATATACTTGAAGTCTTCTTGTTGTATCCGCAGATGACAGAGCAGAGAAAGGAAGCAAACTTTCTCCTATCTCTTCCTACAGTGTCACTAATCTCATCCCTAATCACTCCCCAAAGACCCCACCTCCAAATAATACTATCACATTGAGGATTAAAGTCTCAACACATGCATTTTGGGGGGATACAAACATTCAGTCTACATATCAACTTGAATACATACTTCTCCAAAGAAGATATATATTATATATGGCCAAAAAGCACATGGAAAGTTGTTCAACATCATTGGTCATTACAGAAATGCAAATCAAAACCACAACGAGATACCACTTCACATGCACTAGAATGGCTATAATGAAGAAAGTAAAATAATAAGTATTGACAAGGATGTGCAGAAATAGGAAACCCTACACATTGATGATGGGAATGTAAAATGGTGTAGCCACTGTGGAAAATGGTATACCAGTTCCTCAGAAAAATAAACATAGAAATACCATATGATCTAGTAATTCTACTACTAGGTACATAAACAAAAGAAACGATAGCTATGTCCACACAGAATCTTGTATATGATAGCAGCATTTTTCGTAACAGCCAAAAGGTGGAAACAATCCAAAGGATGAAAAGAAAAGCAAATTGTGGTATTTACATACAACAGAATATTTCTCAGCCATAAAGGGAATGAAGTACTGATATACTTGGATAAGCCCTGATAACATCATACTAAATGAATGAAAGAAGCCAGGCACAAATGGTCACAATTGTATGATTCCTTTTACATGAAATATTCAGGAAAGGCAAATCCATATAGACAAAAGGCCCATTAGTGGTTGTCAGGGAAATGAAGGTAATTACTTCTGGGGTGTTCTGTGCTGATAAAAAATTTTAAAACAGAGAGAGATGGGGTTGCATAACATTGTGAATGCACTAAGTTACTTGTATACTTTAAAATGGTTAGTTTATGTTATGTGAATTTCACCTCAATAAAAAAATTTTAAATTATACCTTATATTTTTATGAGAGACATTTGGGCATTTAAGGTATAATCACCATTATTCTAGTTCTTGAAAAAGTTAAAAAAAATGTAAAATGTCAAGTTAATACAGATCAATAATTCAATAAACAGGAGCTGTTTTCGTTAGCATCATTCCACTGAGATAAGGAGAGTTGCATACAGTCTTGTATATCACAATAAAGTAGATTTTTCAGCAAATTATGTTATCTAAAAGATTATAAAATGATGACATATAAGAATGGTCAAAACTTGTGCTGAGTTTTAAAATATTCTAACAAAATTTGCACTTCTAGCCCATATTATATAAGGCAGTGTAATGCAGGAGTTTGGAGTCTGACCAACCAGTTTTATACTAACTATGTGACGTTGGGCAATTTACATAATGTATCAATAAATTTCAATTTTTTCATCAATAAAATGGGGGCAACAAGGCCTAATTAACATGTAGGCTTAACAGAAAATGCCTATCACAGAGCCTAACATATAGGGATCATTAAATATAAGCTATAACACATGATTACCTAATCCAACTTAAAATTCATTGGTCCATTCAATAAAAACATATTCATTACCTAATACATGCCAGGTACTGTGCTAGGTGCTGGAAAAGCTTAGATGAAAGGCTTATTTGTATCTGCCAGCAGTCTGAAATCCAGTTGATTTGGGGGTGGGGCACAGTGGGAAAGGAGATGAGGTGAGGAAGCATGGCTGAGAAAAAAACTGATGAGCAGAAAATAGTAATAACTATATAAAAATAGTAATAACTGCAAGAGGGCACTGGTGTGGCTCAGTTGTTAAGCGTCTGCCTTTGGCTCAGGCCATGATCCCAGGGTCCTGGGATCGAGCCCCGCATCGGGCTCCCTGCTCAGCGGGAAGCCTGCTTCTCCCTCTCCCACTCCCCCTGCTTGTGTTCCCTCTCTCGCTGTGTCTCTCTCTGTCAAATAAGTAAATTAAAAATTTCTTTAAAAAAAAAAATTCAGCAAGAGATTGATGTGAACAAAATGGCTGATGCAGAACTCAGACTAAAGGAGGCGAAAAGAATGTTTCACAAATGACAGAGTTCAAGCACTGGACAATAATGAAAAGGTCAGGCAACTGGGTATTGATTAGAACGGGACATGAGGAAACTATATAGTGAGGGAAATGTTCTATATCTTATTAGAGTAGTGGTTTTATATATATACATATATACGAGTTAAATACGCATAACTGTACACTTTCGATCCATGCATTTTACTGTTTATAATTAAAGACAGAATCATACACACACACACACACACACATACACACACACAGATACACACACACAAAGATACATATATTCTTTTGAATTATAGGCAAACTGGTCCTCAAAGGCTACTGAAAAGGCAGAAAAGATACCAATTAGATACTATATGACAATTTAAATTAAGCAATATAAACCTAATCCATTGCTTTCCTCTTAATTCATCTACGGATTGTTTCATTATAAGAAAACTATATTCCTAATTATGATAATTCATAATTCAACCTGTCCATCTATCCAAGATGATGAAGATCTTAATTTTAACTTAATTTGTCAAATTCCATGAATTTGAGAATTCTGTAAAATATTGGGAAATTTTAATAAAAGTCTAGGATTTTGCATTCATTCCCAATTTTAATTTCTTAGTCCAATTAAAACTAAAAGTGAAAACAGATGAATTATTGGTGTTGAACACATCATGGGCACAAATGAACACAAGGAAACTTCTGGGGTAATAGATGTGTTCATTATCTTGATTGTGGTATTGTAGTGATCATTTCTTGGGTGCATTTATATGTAAAACTTACAAAACCATACACTGTAAATTTATGCACTTTAATGTATATCAACTGTAACTTTAAAAAGTACATACACAACATACAAATGAATATATACACATACAACCAACAAGTCTGCTAAAACTAGTAAGACTGACAAAACCAAATTTTGTAAGAATATACAGCAACCATAATTTCATACATTGTTGGCAGGAATGCAAAATGGTACAAACACTTTGGAAAAGGTTTGGCAATTTCTTATTAAACTGAGCATACATTAGTTTATGACCAAATAATTCCATTCCTAATTATTTACTCAAGAAAAGTGAATACACAGAAGATTGTTCAAGAGAGTTCTTAACAGTTTTATTCATAACAACTAAAAACTGGAAACAGCTCAGGTGTCCATCAGCTGGAGGATAGATAAACAAAATGCAGCATCTAAACAATGGAGTAACTACCAGCAATAAAAAGGAACAAACTACTTATGCAGTCAATAACACAGATGAGACTCAAAATATTATGCTAAGTGAAAGAAGCCTTACACAGAGTGTACATGTATGATCCTATTTATATAAAAAAGCAAAACTAATCTATGATATAAAAAAGCAGAACAGTGATTGCCTCTTGGGGGTGGTGGGAAGACCAGGAAGAAACAGAATTGATCTCTTCTAGAGTGATGATAATGTTCTGTATCTTTAAAGGGTTTATTTGGCTTACACAGATGTCAAAGCTCATGGATTGGTGGGTATACTTAAGATTTGTGCATGTCATTGTAAATTTTACTTCAAAATGAAAAAAAAGAATTGTAAATAAACACTAACTAGCTAATGACACATATGCTCAAGTGTTTGGGGATAGGATATATTAATGTCTGCTACTTTAAAATGCAACAAAACATGGCTTGATGGATGGATAGGTAAGTGATAAAGCCATGTATAATGACATGTTAAAAGAATCTAGGTGGTAGGTATATAGGTATTCATTGTACAATTCTTCCAACCCTTCTATATGTTTGAAAAGATTCATAAGAACATCCTGGGGAAAAATCAGTTTGTAAGACAGTAGTGACTCCATCTTTTGCACATTTATTTATGTCTGTGTATTCATGGACCAGTATATATGAAATATATGCATACATATGTTTATGTATGTTGTATATTCAACTGTTCCCTCTCAATCAGATAGATCCTTCCAATTCACTTAAAAAATACTCAAGTTCCTCCTCTTTCCAAATGATACAAACAAACAAAAAAGAAACTTCCTCAAAATTCCATCCTCCTTCAGCTATTACTAGGTCACTTTTGTTCCTTTCAAAGCCACCTTTCTTAAAGAAGTAAGCATACTTCCCATGTCTATGCCTTCACCTACTTCATTTGGCTTGAGCCCCCCTCCCCCACTGAATTCCAGCAAAATAGCTCTTGTTCAAGATACCAATAATTTCCAATGTCACTAGATCAAATGCACATTTTAAAATCCTCATCCCTTGAAGAATGTAAAATATTGAGCTGACATTTTTAAATCTGAAATGAGGGAAACAAACTTTATTTCGGATGTAAACCAAGCTTTTTTAAAAAGAAAAGTTCAATTTCATATTATGGTCAAGTCAGAATGTGAGAAGGGAAAAACTTAAGGGATGTTATCAGAAAAAAGGAAAAAAATGAATAAGATTATACTACAGTCCAAATGGTAAATGCCAATGGTAATAAATGCCAACAGTAAATTTTCATAGACCATTTTCACCTAATTCTACTGTACTTTGAAATTCTACTAAACTAACTATAGTCCACATTTCTTCAACTGGTTTAGTCATTGTATTTATAGAAGCTCCACCTTAAATGGATCTCCCAAACCTCCTATTCATGTAGAAATTATTCTCTGAGCTATAAGAATAATAACCAGGGATGTAGGTCTCCAAGGATCAGAAAAATCCAGCTAAGTATCAAAACTAGTATAGAAACTATGTCCTAATCTTCAGAAGATAAGCCCTCAAGACTTTCAAAGCACATTCAAAACATAATTGAAAGCCTTCCAAGGATTTCAGTGTGTCAGGTAATATAAAATTTTGCAGTAAAATCACTTTAAAAAATACATCATAAAATAAAGGAAATTTCTTTATAACATGGACTTCAGATATGAAAGCTAAATTTGAGCCTAAAACATGCATAAGAATTTGAATTGTATATGGTAGTTTTAATGGGAGGAGATTCCCAACTAGTTCCCAAAACGGTCTCTTTTAGTAGCATCTTCATGTTTCTGATTTTGCAGATTAGCAGGCATTGGCTAGTCAAAGAAGTGTGGGAAAAGACATTCTAGCATGGGCAAAAACAATAAAACTGTATGTAAAGATAGTCATATTAGTTATTTATGGTTATAGTTATTTATTTTCCTCTAGTATTCATCCATATACCTTGGTCACAGATGATATTTTCCTAAAGGCTTTATTCTTTATTCTTGCCACCTATTCTCCTGAGAAAGTA
Organism: Leptonychotes weddellii; assembly: GCF_054177405.1. Taxonomy (NCBI): domain Eukaryota; kingdom Metazoa; phylum Chordata; class Mammalia; order Carnivora; family Phocidae; genus Leptonychotes; species Leptonychotes weddellii. The sequence continues at coordinate 25,190,315 of NC_138382.1, read as the reverse complement.
AATTTGTTTATTCCATAAGCAATTATTGAGCACCTTCAATGTGCAAGCCTAGAACTATGTGCATTGCCTGGACTTAAAGAGACAAACAGTACGGCTCATGGTGATACACTATGATTATTGAAGGACTTAGTTTTACTCTAGCTTTTTATATCAGAGCTTTATACATAATTGCATTATTAGACTATTTTTTAAAGATTTTTATTTATTTATTTGAGAGAGCAAGAGAGAGCACACACATGTGAGCAGGGGGAGGGGCAGAGAGAGGAGAGGGAGAGAGAGAATCCAAAGCAGACTCTGAGCTGGGCGCGGAGCCCGATGTGGGGCTCAATCTCACAACCCTGAGATTATGACCTGAGCCAAAACCAAGAGTATGATTCTTAACCCACTGAGCCACCCAGGCGCCCCTAGACTATTTTTAAATGTTGAAATTAGTTTTTCACTTACCTTTGAGTTCCACTAACAATGGAGGTGTCATGAAGAATAAAATAGCTTAAATTCAATTATAATGCAGGAAACACAGAAGGATTTAATCAGAAACTAGACAAACACTCCTGAAAAACTAGAGTAATTGTATAGTATAAAGTCTAGCTTCAGAACTCTAATCTTTTTAGATCACAAACCTTTGTGATAAGCAGCTTCTAACAGGGCTCCCAATAATCCCAACCTGCTGGTATCCACAGCCCTATTTAATCTTCCCCCTTAAGTAAGAGCTGAACCTAGCAATTTGCTTCTAAAGAAGCAAATACGGCAAAAGTGAAGGGCGGTCTCTTCTGTGATTAGGTTACAAAAGACCATGAGTTCCCTCTTACTCGTGCTCTCTCTTGCCCTCTCACTTGCTCTCCTTGAAGAAGCATGCTGCCATGTTGTAAGAAACTCCAGTAAGAGGCCCACGTAGCAAGGAACCAAGGGAGCCCTTCACCAATAAATAGCTCATGAGAAACTGAGGCCTCAGTCTAACATCCCACAAGGACCTGAATCCTGCCAACAACCCCGTGGCCACAAAGGGAATCCACCCTAGTCCAACCTTGAGAGGACTGGTGCCTTGTGAGAGGTGGAGCCAGAGGACCCAGCTAATCTGCACCTGGATTCCTGACCCACAGAAACTGTAATATGATAAATGCATACTCTTGTAAGCTGCTAAATTTTGGAGTAATTTGTTATACAGCAATAGATAACTAACATACACTCCCTCTGAAGAAAAGCATGTAAGTATACAAATTCTGGCACACATTTTAGGGAAATAGGAAGCCTCTGTGAAGTTCACCAGTGGAATTCCTAGCGGTCCAGGGATCCCAGATTAAGAAACTTCTGATATGATAAACTCTAAACAATATACACAAAAGGCCTGCAAGAAATCAATTTAACCATGTTATGTAGCTTAACAAATGTCAGAATACTTTCCTTCCATACAGTATTGCTAAGAAAGTTAAACTACTTTAAATATAATTGATATCTTAGTACTAGTATTACCAAAGGTAAAATCAAGCCAAGTTATACCAAAACATTATTTTGAGTAACATATTTCACAAATACTAAATAAGTACTAAGGATAAAATAATGACTACACACCATCCTAATTTTGAGGACTTTCCTGGCCAGTGGGTGAGAAACACAGACACACACACACACACACAAAATAGCTACTATAAGAGTTGGGAGCACAAACAGAGATTTGTATATGGTATCCATTCATGTACATAATAAAATGACTGTAATGAATTTTAGTTATAATGCAATTAGCAGAAATACCTGTACTGTTTTTCCAAGTCCCATGTCATCACCAAGAATACATCCTTTTCCTTGGATGAAGTGTGCATAGAGAAACTGGGCTCCTTCCCTTTGGTAGTCTCTCAAATACCTGTTAATAGTATAAGGAATAGAGTCTCCATCTTCAGATAATGGAAAAGCAACAGCAGATGATGGAAATTTTCGGTCAGGGAAATAAGGTTTTTCCAAATCTTCATCATCAAATATAAAATTCCTGGAGCAATCTTTAAGAGATTTTACTTCTTGAAGTCTTTTAAGAGGTACTTTTCTTTCTTGAAAATCTGAATATAAGATGATTGCAAATGACTTCCCATTTTCATCCACTGTGATAGATTTTATGCTTGCTTCACAAAGTGTGCCATTATCTGGAGAAGGGGCAAGACATCTTTCTCCTGGATGCCATATGTCTGTAATAATAAAGAAGAAAATAAAATTTCCAAATCTACCTTATAAAGTAACCCCCCATTTATCCACCGCTATGAGAAAAAAAAAATGTACCTCACACGAATACCCTTTCCAAATTACTGAAACAAGCTAAATTATAACATGTATAGATATTCTCCTAAAACATATTATCAGATGTTCTCCTATAATAAGCAGAATAAAGGATATATAATTTATTTCCAGTGATTCTCACCCTGGCTGTGTGTCATAATCTCCTCATACATGCTTGGACACTACCTCTGTTGATTGTGGTTCAGTGGCTATGGGCCATGGGCATCTGGTTTTATGACTTTGTTTGGTGGACACTGTTGAATTCAAAGGGCCATTCTGATTCACAGCCAGGGTTGAGAACCACCGATTTAGATATTCATGATGATTCGTGAACATTATGTATATTATTCATGATATGGTAGACTAATAGTAAATGGGACTTGATAATGAGCAAGCTAAAATCCTCTAGACAGCAATGCTTTTGTGATTTTCCTGTCTGCTTTTTCCCATCTCCTTTCTCTGGAGACAGCTGTTACTTCTTGTCAACATTGCTGCTTCTTTTTAAAAAAAATTTTTATTTTTCATTTTTTTCTAGTATCACTGCTTCTAAACTGTTCCCTGAACTTGTATACAACTAACCAAGGGAATCTCTAATCCAACCACAGAGTGATGAGTGCCAGCTTTGTCACAGCTTTTCTCCCTTCTATGTTTTAAAGGCTTGCAGTTCTTTAAAAAGAGATGAATTCTAAGATCTCTTTTATGCTAAGATTTTATTATTCTTTGAAAAGTCTGACCCTTTTCTCTGTATGTATTTATTCCGTGCTTAATTGTACAGCTTTCAATTTTATTTTCTTTTTTTTTTAAAGATTTTATTTCTTTATTTGACAGAAAGCAAGTGAGAGAGCACAAGCAGGGGAACGGCAGAGGGAGAGGGAGAAGCAGCCCCCCACTGAGCAGGGAGCCTGATGCGGGACTCGATCCCAGGACCCTGGGATTATGACCTGAGCCGAAGGCAGAAGCTTAACCCACTGAGCCACGCAGGCGCCCCGTCTATTTTATTTTCTATTCAGAAAATATAGCACTATGAACAGGGAGGGGAGTATCTTTAGAGCATACAACTAGTATAATTAAAAGATACCAAATAGAGGAAATTAAGTAAAAATAATTTTCTAAATGGAATTTCTTATAGCAAGAATTACAGAGGAGTTGTATGGCTACAGATGTAAAAATACTAGGAATTATTTTTCTCACATATTTCTTATTGAGATCAGATGACCATTAGTAGTTTCTTAGGGTCTTTCCGATGATTTCTTGTTAGGTTTTTATAACATTTGTGATTATAATATGACTAGTATATTTACATTCTCTTAAGCACGAATAACTCATTATGCTATTCCTCAAAAGTAAAACCATTATTCCCACTAACTTTGGTAAGGTTATTTTGCATAACAATTAGAAGTACACCAGGAAAAATCTGTTCTCCTAATCTTTGGATCCAAACGGTTTGAGAACTGTCACACAATTCTAAAAGACACAGTTTTAATATGAAACTAAAACCTTGATCCATTGTACAGGGATAACAGATTAGTGGGCCCTATTTTCGTACCAGTACCATTTGAGCCTTAAGAATTAACCCTTATAGCAATTCTTAACACATTATTTCTGTTTCACATGATTTGTTTGCCTATCCAGAAAATGCCTTCCAATTTTTAAGGACTTAAGTCATTAATGTGTTTATTATTCAACATACACATTTTAACACCAATTACCTACAAATATACAGTACCACACAATAGGTATAAAATGAAAAAAAATGTCAAAAATGATATTGCTTAAACCTTGCTCTTTCCAAATCTCATTAAATGGCATCATCATCTAGCCAACTTTTCATGATAGAACACATTTAGCCAGCCCTTATTCCTCTTTTTATATTACTCCCTACATCCAATCCATCAGAAAGTCCTGCTGGTTCTCCCTCAAAATTTATCACTTCCCTCCATCATGCTACCACCTCTGTAAAACAACTGTTGGCAAACTTTTTCTGTAAAGAGTCAGATTTGGGCTATTTATTATTTTAGTTTTGCAGGCTATACTGTCTCTTACCCTTGTAACACAAAATCAGGGACAGAGAACACATAAACAAATGGGCATGGCTGTGTTCCAGTAAAACTTTATCTACAATAAGTATCAGGCTGGATTTGGCCAGGCCCACAGTTTGCTGTCCTCTGCCCTAAGGCATGCCACCTTTGGCTTTCTCCTAAATTACTGCTATAAACTCCTAACCATTCTCTCTGCTGCCCCCACCATTTTCCCCCTACAATCCATTTTACACATAGCAACAATACTATTTAAAAATATAAATTACTGGGGCGTCTGGGTGGCTCAGGCGGTTAAGCACCCAACTCTTGATTTCAGCTCAGGTCATGATCTCTGGGTCCTGGCATCCAGCCCCGCGTCAGGCTCCATGCTCAGTGGGTATATGCTTGAGGATTCTCTTCCCCTCCCTCTACCCTTCCCCCTGCTTGCATGCTCTCTCTCTAAAATAAATAAATAAATCTTAAAAAAAATTAAAAATTAATAAATCTTTAATTTAAAATTTTTCCATAGTTATCATTGCATAAAGAATAAAGTACAAACTCCTTAGTATGGCCTATAAGTCCCAGTATGATCTGCCAATACTTACCTCTCCAACCCATCTCAATTTTTCTCTGTACTCAAACATGCTAAGCAAGTCTTTTCTCAGCTGTTTTTATGTCATCTCTTCACCTTATTTAAAGTAGGGTACCCTTTTATTCTGTATCTCAGTATTTTATTGCCTCCATAACTCATATCACAATGTTTAATGACTATGTTTACTTGTTTTTATCTATCTTTCCCACTAGAGAATAATTTCCTTTCCAGGAAAGTGTCTGTATTTTTCAAGTTTTATCCCCAGCCTCGGCACTCAGTAGGCACTCAATAAATGTGCTGAATTTATTAACAAAAACACACCCTTGATCTTACAGATCCTAGATATCTAGCGAGGGAGACAGATACCAAAAAGTTCACAAACACGAAATTGTAGCAAGTGCTTCAGGAGATAAGAACAAAGTGCTATGGAAAAGAGTATTGAAGAAACATAATTTAAAAGGGAAGAAGATCTAAGAAGAGTATCTCTGAGCACACAGCATGTGCAAAAGCCCTATGGGCTTCATACAACAATTTCTGGAAATCTATTTGGTTCCTTAGTTTGAATAATTTCTAGAACTAAACAGATTCAGTTAAGTTTGAGCAAAGGCTGGAACCTCTCTGTATCAAATTCTAGAACAAATAGCTTAAATTGGGAGGATTTCCTGTAGGGTTGAATGAAGGGTCCTCTTTAACGTCGTTTCCTTTCCTCCTTTATTCCAGACTGGTCTCCTTGCTGTTCCTCAACTATGGCAAGCATGCTCCCACCTCAGAGCCCCTGAGCTTTCTATTCCTTCCATCAACGCTCTCCCTAAATACCCAAATGACTGATTCTTTCACTTCATTTAGGTCTCTGCTCCAATGGCATCTCCTCAGAGGTGTTTTCTCTGACCACTGAATCTAAAATAGCACTCCCTGCCACTCTTTCTTTACCCTGCTTAATTCCATTTTTAGAGAAAAATATGGAATATTTGTTATTGTTTATCTCAACTTAGTTCCCTAGAGCAGGGACTTACTTTGTTCACTACTATATCCTGGGCACCTAGAACAACGTTTGAAACTCAAATACTTGTAGAACTAACAAATATTTATACAGAGCTAACATTTGAAGACTTATGTGTGCCAGGCATGTGCTTTATTTCATTTAAGCCTCGCCACTATCCTTTCATGACTTCATGTAAGTAATATTGTTAGTTCCATTTTATAAATGGTGAAACAGATAAAGGTTAACCAACTTGCCCTTGGTTACATAGCTTAAAAATGGCAGATCCTGGATTTGACCCAAGCTATCTGACCTTGTAACTACCATACTGTACCATGCACACATGAATGAACAAGTCCCTGAACTGAGTAGTCCCTGCTCCTTTTAACTGAGGTCTGAGCACCACAGTCACTACAATCTCCACTCAGCAGCTTCTCTACTTTTTTCAACTGCCAGGCTTCTATGGGTAGTTATATTTGTGATCCCTGAGTTATAGTGTCATCAATTCCTAGCCTTCAGAGTTGAGGCTTATTACATAAACCTCTCTAAACTTTAGTTCTGAATTCCTCATCTATTTAATGAGATCGATACCTTCCTCAAAGGAAAGCATGGAGATAAATAATCAGCATATTGCTGGGCACAGAACAAGCACTCAATATCTGATAGTTCTTATTATATCACTTTTAATAATGAAAGCTATTAATACGGGGACAAGAAGGCATCCCATTTGACTTGTTAGATAGCCACACCCTCCTTAAACCCTCTCTTGAGGACCCAATAAAGGTTGACTGTAAGGCCCTGATTCAGTACATCATATATAAGGTCTTTGTGTAATCAAATAATGTGAACTGAATATCTCAACCTTTATTCACCTATGTAACTACAAACGTCTACCATTCGCTAAGAACTGGGGCATACAAGGACAAAGGATAAACATACCACACATTTACTGAATGCTTATTATGGACCTGGGTCACATAAGTGCTTTGCATACACTATCTTATTTCGTAATCATAGGAACTCAGCAATGATCTCCATTTTACAGATGAAGAAACTGCCCAAAGTTGTTCAGCAAGTAACTGTCACAGCCAGTAGTAGATCCAGTCTGACTCCAGAGTCCAGGTTCTCAACACTGAATCCCAAAGAATTGGTGCCAGACTCCGGCTGTCATTCAGAGGAGACACAAGGTAAAATCCCAACCCCAAGGGAACTGGCAGGAACGGGTCCAACCCAGCGCAGTAAAGACAGGTGCCTAGGCTGAGAGGCGAGCTCCGAGCTTGTACCTTTGCCGGCGGTTTCCGCGCGAGGCTTGGGGGCAGAGGGATCCATCCGGCCAGGGGGAGGGGCCGGGCAGCCTGGTTGCGTACAATACTCGGCAGGCAGCCGAGGACCTGAAGGAGGAGGCGGGCGGGAAGACTGAGGCCAACGCCACTTCCTGCAGCCCTTCGTACATCGCCCCCCTGAAGCGCGACGCCAGCGGACGAGAGGGAACACAGGTGGAGCCCGAGAGGGTCCAGGGAGAGGGGAGGCGGCGTCCCAGACAGCGGCAGAGCTGGAGAGCGCTGTGGAGGCTGGCAAGGCGGCGCTCACCTAGTCATCTCGCGTTCCGCCGGGGGAGAAAGCAAGCCGGCAAGCGGACCCCTGACCCTCCCTTTCAGAGTTGGCCCTACCTCTACCTTCCCCTGCAACTTTCAGCCCTGGCTCGGAAAATCCCGCGAGATCAGGCCCCTGAACTGTCATTGCGGTCTCGCGATAACAAAATCTTGGTTCACATGGGCGGAGCAGTCTTCCTGCCTTCTTGGCCCCGGGAAGCCGGTTAACACAAAGGTCCGCGACCGTTGCAAGTATCGCGAAGTTTGATATCGCCTGCCTGCCGGTTGCGCGTCTTACGGACAACAGAGGGATCTGAAGATACCCGTGGGCTCGCACTGCGGCAGTCCTTAAGGGCTGACTTATAGCTGGAGACCGTGTCCGCGATCGCGGCCTGCTGCTGGCTTATATCTAGTACTTCCTCGTGTTCCTCGTGTAGCGCATGCCCAGGAACTTGAGGCGAGTGACTCCCTCCTGGAGCGCTCAGCGGGGTGGGACACCAGCCCGGAAGCCAACGCTTCATGACACTCGCGGGAGACTGAGTAAACTTAGTGGTCACACACTAAAATATAGTCAAAAATAACTCTTATGAGTACAAACCAGCAATACATGCCGTAAATAGAAGATAAAGGTAAAAATACTATGAAAATTTAAAGTGTCCGTGTACCATCCACAGTTAGAATGGTTTGTGAGACATTATGGGAAAACACCAAGCAGGCAGTCGGGCTGTTTTTGTTAAAGCATCATCAGAACAACACATTACTCACAAGTTAATGGATACTACTTTTCTAATACTTTGCCAGACCTTATACGTTGATTCATCCAAAAAAAATGGTTTCTGCACATGTTAAAATGTTTTCATATACTGTAGGATATTTCATTGAACTAGATTTGCTTGAATGGGCCTGTATTGGTTTCCTATTGCTGCTGTAACAAATTACCACAAATTTTAGAGGCTTAGAACAGCACAAGAGTATTAGGAATAACACAAATTTATTATTGTACAGTTCTGTAAGTCAGAATTCTTACTTGGGTCTCATTAGGCTAAAATCAAGGAATCAGCTGGGCTACATTCTTTTCTGGAGGCTCTCCAGAATCCGATTCCTTGCCTTTCTACACATTCCTCGGCTCATGGCCACCTTCCTTCTGTCTTCAAAGCCAGAGTTGTTGCCTCTCTCTGAGCCTTCCATAGTCACATCTTCCTCAGATTGCAGCTGGGTAAGATTCTTTGATCTTATGATCAGATTGGGTCTACCTGAATAATGCAGGATAATCTTCCCATTTGAAGGTCTGTACCCTCAATTATATCAGCAAAGTCCCTTTGCCAGCTAAAGTAATATATTCATGAGTTCCAAGGATTAGGATGTAAACATCTTTAGGGGCTCATTATTCTACCTACCAAAGGGTCTAAATGAGGAAAGCTATGTTTGTTTGCTGCCAAGAGGTATCTATACTTTGAGAGATACTAACAATTAGCAATATGTTTTCATAAAATCCTTCATCTAGAGTAGCCCTTATTTCTGTTTACCAACAGGTAGAAACTTTGTATCTAAGAAAAACATCTAATTTACTCACTATGTGTGAGATGTTGGCCCTCACACATGGTTGAGAAGTTATGTCATTTAACCTCATTGCTTAAGTGTCCTCACCCATGACAACAAAGAGGCAAGTAACAGTAACCTACATGAAAAAGTGTTGTTGTAAGTATTAAATAGGTTAAGTAAAACATCTAAAACAGTACCTGCCGTAGGAAGGAATATGTGGATTGCTATTACTGTTGTTATCGATGGAATGCATCCACTTGAAAGTTGCATTCTACGTAACCATTGCTTCATTTTAATATTTTGGCTAGTAGTTGGTAGTACATTATTACTTAGATTAGAATTTTAGACTACATTCTAACTTAAAACACCATGGATTGTAAGGCATATTATTTAGGTACAGCTGAAAAAAAGAAAAAAACTGCTCATTATGTAAATTGTAACTCTTGATTTTTAACATGCATCCTGATACTGGAAATTTTTAAATGTGGGGGAAAAAATCTGCTTTTTGGAATTGATGAAATATATCTTTTTTACTTAAATTCTATTCACATTGTCTCCAAAATTAATGGCAATTGGAAATTTCAACCAAGCTTACTTTTTTCTTTTTACAACTACCAGAAAAGTTTGATTGTTCCCCCCCACATACACTAAAATAACTAGTTGTGTAATATTGTCTTATTTTTCCAGAGGTCTACTAATTTAAGACCTTGATTTTTTATTTTTTTTAAGTTTTTTTTTTTTTTTTTTGAGAGAGAGAGAGCATGAGGTGAGGGGGCAGAGGGAGAGGAAGAAGCAGGCTCCCCACTTAGCATGGAGCCTGGCACCCTGAGCCAAAGGCAGACACTTAACTGACTGAGCCACCTAGGCACCCCAAGACCTTGATCCTTAAGGTCTGACATCTAAATAGAAGTGATAAAAACAAAATCAGAAGTAAATTTTTATTTAAATGAAAGAGGTCATCTGGTTGAAGGAATACTGGTGACTAACAGAGGAGGAGGGGGCCTTAATTTCTGAGTATTAATTATTTAACCTCACCACCATGTTTATGATGCATAGTGAAGCAGAAAAAATCATGACATAAAAATATGTGTTAGTGAATTAGATGCCTCACAAAATTAGATATCCTTAAACATTCCTTCCCCCACTAACAGTAGTTTTTGTCTAAGGCCATTGCAAGGACATCCTTGTCTAGGTGCCGATGTTGTACACATCTAATACTGTAATGCTAACCACTGCAAAGTGAATTTGAAAGTCTTGCAAAATATTTGGGAATTCCTAAAGTCAGTATAAATGATCTTGGATAACTAGAACATGTGCAAAACCATTGGCAAAGGAGGAGCTAGCAAAATTAAACTTATTAAAACCACAAAAAGAGAAGAAACACAGAGGATGATAGCATAGACATTTCTAAAGAATATTACTTGAATATCAAAGAGACCCTTGAGAAAAATGATTCTAATATTTTATCAAAGAAATTTTTTTGTGTTTGCAATGCAAAAATTAAATATATACCTATATGTGGTTCATAGACCTCCAAAGTTGTGTGTTAATTCAGCAGAAAAGCTCAAGAAAAAACAAAACAAATAGGTGTGTATTTCAGTTCATTTGGCCTGCTATAATAATACCACAGATTGGGTAGCTTATAAACAACAGAAATCTATTTCTCACAGTTCTAGAGGCTGGGGAATCCAAGATCAAGGCATCGGCATGGTTGTGTTCTGGCGAGACCCCTCTTCCTGATTCATAGCTGGCACCTTGGTATGTCGTCATACAGTGGAAGGGGCGAGGGAACTCTGTGGTATGTCTTTAAGAGTACTAATTTTATTCATGAGGGCTCCACATGTGTGTATGTCATCACTTTGGGCACTAGGATTTCAGCATATTAATTTTGAGGGGACATGAACATTCAGATCATCATAGCAATATGAGAACTTTGAACTTTGAAAATTTCTTAGTTAGATGATTTTAGGTTGTAGCATTCCTCCCTTGATAAAATGTCCCAGCCTCTGTGTCAAGGGAAAGAAAGGAAGAATAGATGAGTAAGAGCAAGGTAACATGGTAGAAATAGATATGTCCTTTATCAATAAGTAATCTATAGAGTTTAAAAGGCAACATTATTCAACAATATGAATATACTTAACATTTCTGAACTGTACACTTAAAAATGATTAAGAAGGTTAGTTTTCTGTGTCTGTGTTTTTTTACTACAATAAAAAAAAAAAAAAACCTGGGTCAACAAAAGGACAATTTAAAACTTGAGCCAAGTGTAATGAAAGATACATAGTGAATGGCAGGTTAGTGCTAGGAATGTGATGACTATTACATCTTGAACCTTCACCAATGCCATTTTTACTTAATAGACTCATTGAAGAAATCTCAGAGGTCCTCGATCCAATGCTCTAACTTAAAGATAATAAGATAGTTTGAGAAATGTTAGCTTATTTTACCAAGGTCACAAATAGCAAATAACAAAATCAGGATTAGAATACGATTCTTCATTCTTGTTCCAATATGATAGGTGTATAAAAATACTATTTCATAGAAGATATTTTTAAATTTGAAAAATTAAAACCTATGATTCTGTTTCTTGTACTATTCCATATCTCATGTCATGTAATAAGCCTAAAAATTCTGCAACAAAACACCAAGACCTACAGGTTGAAATACTATTATAAAAACACCCAAAATGCATTGCTGAGAAAAAAAAAAAGAGGTAAAATGCTCATAGGCCAAAAATAAGGAGGAAACTGAAAACCAGCTTACTAAGTTGGCACTTATGCCACTGCTGTACCGGAGGCATTTGCCCATCTCAGTTACAGAAAGGTCTGAGTTTATCTGTCTTATGGGGACAGAAGACATGGTGTGAAGCTCTTACAAGGTCATGATTTGGAACTGAGACCCTCATTGGAAATCAGAAACCCTGAAAGGCAACACCCTCAGTGAAATTACTGGGTAGAAGAAAATCTGGAAAGCAGAAAAGGGGGAGGATGAAGAAGAGAGACTTGTCTGTCATGGCATGGGCTCTTTGGGCCGGGTTGTGTGTGCATTTGTGTGTGTGTGTGTGTGTGTGTATGTATGTATGTGTGTCAATTTCCTTTGACATTTTGAAACCACTACCATATCCCCAAATGGATTTAGGATTTGAATTCACATAACCCGTATGACCTAGGAAACCCCAAGCCAAGATAACATAATGTAGTGTCAGGTTAATTGCATCCAGGTTGGAAGAAGGAAGCAAGCTCATCTTCTCTAAAGGAAAACATGTTAAAACAAAGATTCCTCAAAGTTTCCAGAGATAAATCCCAAACAGTTCATAATTCCCAAACTGTAAAAAAAAAAAAAAAAAAAAATGCATAAAACAAGCCACCATGAACAAAAGCCAGCAGGGAAAACATGCAAGAGAAATAGACTCTTAGTGATTTCAGTTAACAGAAGTGTTAGATACAAGTGTTTGTGTGTGGTTAAAATATTTACTGATATATTTTGAAACTGAAAACATGGAAAGAAAAAAAGACACTGTCAGAAAACAGCAAATAGATTTGTTGAAAGAACCAGAACTTCTGGAAATGAAAACTTTAATTACTGAAATTAAAAACTCTATGGTAAGTTAAACAGCAGATTAAACACGCCCTAATAGAGAACTCATGAACTGAAAGATCTAAAGAAATGACTCCAACTGCAGAGCAGAAAGTCAAGTGGAGGGAAGCCTGGGTGGCTCAGTTGGTTAAGTGTCCGCCTTCAGCTCAGGTCATGATCCCAGGGTCCTGGGATCGAGTCCCACATCAGGCTCCTTGCTCAGCGGGAAGCCTGCTTCTCCCTCTACCTGCCGCTTCCCCCCTGCTTGTTCTCTCTTCCTCTCTTTCTCGATCTATGACAAATAAAGAATAAAATCTTTTATTAAAAAAACAGTCAAGTGGATGGAAATATCAAAGAAAGGTTAAGAGAAATGGAAGGTAGAATTGAATTTCCGGAAGTAATGAATAGGGAGGCTGAGGGGGAAAAAAATGTTGAAAGAAATGATAGGTGAAATCTCAGATTCAGGAATCATAGTGAATTGATTGTAATACAAAAAAATAATTAAAATAAAATTAAAATAATTAAAAATAATAAAATAGTAATATATATATATCAGTATTTAGACACGTTGAAGTAAAATTACAGAAGCAACAAAGAATCTTGAAAGCAGCCATTAGAAAAGACAGATTACCTATGTGGAATAGAATGACAATTTAACTGATAAAAGTTAACTGACAACAGTTAATAGTAACAAGAAAGTCAGAAGACAATGGAATAGTAACTTCCAAGTGCAAAGAAAATAACTATCAACCTAAAATTTTATAATCAGCTAAACTATAATAAGAGCAAAATAAGAATATTTTCAGACAAAACTAAAAACATAACACCAGTGGACTCTCATGACAAGACCTTTTTAAGGATTTTGAACTAAAAAAAAGTGAAATGATCTGAAATGTAAGAATGATTAACAAAATGAATAACCATTGACTGTATAAAACTATAACAATGATGATATAATTTGGATATGTAAAAAATAAAGGAAAATTAAAACACTGGACAGAAATAACTTAAAAATGTGATAATAGTGGAAGACTTTAAGGTATTTGAGATATTTCTGTTGGAAAAGAGAAGAGTAGAGATAACTTTTACTAAGCAAAGTATTCACATTAAGTGTCAGAGTATATGTAAATGGAATATTAAAGGAATGTGTAAGTTCTTAATAAAAATGCTAAGAATATAAACATCAGACAAAACAAGCTTTAATGTAAAATGCAGTGACTGTAAAGAAATTAACCACATAAATGATAAAAGTCTTAGGTTGCCAGGGAGGTAAAAAGTTTTCAATTTATCAACGCTATTAACAGTTCCAAATATATGAAAGTTGTCAGAATTTCAAGGGGTAAATGATAAGTCCACAAACATGGTAGGAATTTTTAATATTCTTCACAGTAATTGTAAGACTAAGAAAAGTAGAATTGAGCCACACAATTAGCAATCTTGATCTAGTAGACGTGTATAGAATACTCCATTCTATTGTTAGAGAATAAACATCTTCACAAGCAAATAGGAAACATTCATAAAAATTGACCATGAATTGTGTCATAAAGCAATTCTCAACAGCTTTCCAGCAATCTGATTCATATAGATCATGTTCCCTGATCCCATGAATTAAGTTAGAAGTCAACATTTTAAAATTATTTTTAAAAGATTATATATTTGGAAATTTAGAAACACTTCTAAATAACTTAGGGGTCAGAGTTTTTAAAAAATCATGATGGAAATTAGAAAATAATTGTGAAGCAGAGTTAAAAATATGTTTTTAGGCTCTTTCAGCTTGAAGTCCTAAAATGGCAAACCTCATGTTTTAATGTAAGATAGTCTTCCGTATAATATTTCCAACATAGATTTTATGATCCTAACTCCTCATCTACATTGAGTATATAACAGGGCTGGCTGAGAGGGATGAGAGGATGGGAATGGGAGATTAGAAGAAGAGATTTATAAGGCTATTATAGTGCTAAATCCCACACTTCAAGACAAGCAAGAGGCTGTAGAGGGATCACTTGGAAAGTTTAATATGCATCCCCTGGAATTTGTGGGACATGGTGGGCCATTTGCCTCAAACCTTAGAAATCTGAAGGACAAGTACTACGGCTGGCTAACTGCTCTGAAGTTGAGTAAGAAAAGTTGATGCATTGGGGGCCACCGTACAAAGGATGACAAAAGGATGCACATTTCCCCTGCAGCAGATGTGGGTCTTAGGTGAGAGGAAGCCAGCAGTGACTTCAAAATGACCCTAATCAGGGATCTGGATAGCTGGATGCCTAGGGGTAAAGTACTGACTGAAGACCACAGGAAAGCACCCTGTGAAAGATGTTTAAGTCTATGCAACTTCATTATAGTTAAGTAAGACCTTTCCTGTTCCTTACTTTATCTCCTTTTCCCAAGATTAATCCTGGAAAAGTCAGAAGCAGCCTAGTAAGTAGGGGAGGAAGGCAGAGACATAATTCTTATAAAAGAAGCAGTCATACCTACTTTTTTCACTTCACCACCTGTAGCAGATAGGAGCTCTGGTAGAGGAAGAACTTTAAGTTTGAATGAGGGTAGAAATCTTAATTTTAATATCACAGTTGACTTAACTGCTAAACAGAGACTTTCTGCTTATTTGTCTAGTTGCTAAAAGTGACCACAAGATTTTTTATTGAGAAAGACCAAGAAGACTTATGTGATCTTGCCTAATTTCCTTTTAAGGTTATAGAGAAAAACTAGCCCTTAAAGTGGGTTTGAATGAAGAGTACAGCAAATAAATGAATTTCTATTCTAATTTCATCTAATGGGTTCTGTTGTTTCAACATCCATTAGGACTGAATAATAATAGAAATACTGCACATCAAAGTTAGTAAGAAATTAGTACTTAGGGAGTAAGAAAATGCTTATACTGAGAAAGAAGAAAAGCTGAATGATCTATACTTCCAGAACAACTAGTCCTAAAGAAAATAGAAGAAAAATAATGAACAGAAATTAATGAAAGAGTAACAAAAAATACAATAGCAGTAATAAAGTGAAAAGTTAACTCTGAAAAGAAAAATAAAGTAGGCAAACCACTGGTAAAATGCATCCAAAAAAAGAGGAAAAAATACAAATAAACATTAGGAATGAAAAATAGGGCAAAACTAAAGCCAATTCAAAGATTAGAAAAATATGGGAGTATACTCTAAGCAATTTCATGCCAAAATTTTAAAGGTATATTTCCTTAAAAATATGTCAAAAAGGAAAAGAGGCCCTGAATGAAATTATAACTGTTAAGAAATAACTTAAGTCAGTAGTTGAAAATGCCCGTCCAAGGAAAGACCAGATCCACATGGCTAGATAGGCAAATTCTACCAAATATTCAAGGGAATAGATATATTCAGTATTATATAAACTCTTCCAGAGAATAGAAGAAAAACTCTCCAACCTATTTTATCGACTTAGTGAAATCTAGACAGCAAAATCTAATAAGGACAGTATGACAATTGAAAATTACAAGCCCACTGTAGTTATCATGACTGATGCAAAAATTCAAAACGAAATACTAGTGAATCAAGTCTAACTTTGAATAACAACAACAATAATAATAATGTATCATGACCAAGTTAAGTTTATCTCAGGAATGCAAGTATAGTTTCAAATTGGAAAATCTAGTAGTGTAATTGATTAATAGATTAAAGGAGAAAAATTCTAAGATCATCTCAAGAGATGGAAAAATAATTTTATAATATTCAACCAAATATTGGCAAGATAGCAATAGAAGTAAACTTCCTTATTCCAAACCTGTAGGAAACACTAAATGGCAAAATGGTACACACATTCCTTTTAAAACCATGAACACAAAGATATCTCTTATCACCACATCTGTTCAATATTGATCCTAGTCATTTCAATAATAAAAGAAAACTAGATATAAATTATAGATATTAGGAAGAATCAAAACTGCTATTATTTAGGAGAAGATTGTGAGTTGATGGTGGAGTAGGAAGCACCCGGAATCTGTCTCCCCAGCTAGGCAATAACTGAACTGGCAGAATCTGTCTAATGTAACTATTTTGGAACTCTAGTTTGTTGAGCACTTGCAACTTCCAAGGGGAAGACTTGGGACAGTGCATTGTGGTTAATTTTGGTCAATTTCAGATCGTAGCACAGTAGCAGCAACCCATTCACCACCCCCAGCCACTAATTGGTAGTTGTGCATGTGTTCCTCAAGCAGCTTGCACAAAGCTGTGGGAACTAGAGTGGACAAAAAGAATCTGTGTTCTGATTGCCGATTACTGCTTCCAACCAATCACAGAAGCACAAAGAAGAAGCAGCCATTGTTGCACCTACCCCCATTGTGCAAGCCCCTCCCTCTCTGGCTGAAGTGATAGCCAGGGTATTTAAAGGGCCAGCCACCCTTTTCCCCCTGCTTCATTTTTTTTGCCTTTTTTTCTTTTGGGAGCCAGACAGTAAAGAGTAGGACATTTGAAAAAAACTGCATACATGAGGAAAATTAGAAAGTGACCACACATGCCCAGGGAAAGGCTCAGAAGAGACCCAAGAAAACATTGCGTTTACACAAGTTGATCCTAGACACAGAGACAGCCTACAACAAAAAAAACAATAACAAAAACAGCAAATCCTGGTGAAGGTAAGAATCAGATATCCTTAGAGTTACTACATTATTAAATTCAAATGTCCAATGTCCAACCAAAAAGATCACAAGACATACAAAGAAACAGGAAAGTATCACCCATTCAAAAGAAAAAATAAATCTGCAGTAACTGTACCTGAAAAAGAATTAATGGCAGATACACTAGATAAAGACTTTTTAAAAACTGTCTTTAAAATTGCTCAAAGAACTATAAGAAGATATGGAGAAAGTAAAAAAAAATGATGTCTGAACAAAATAGAAATTAAAGAGATAGAAAACCTAAAAATAAAATGCAAAATGAAACACTGGAGCTGAAAAGCACAATAACTAAAATAAAAAACTCACCAGAAGAATTCAAAAGCAGATTTGAGCAGGCAGAAGAATAAGTGAACTTGTAGATAGGAGAATGGAAATTATTAAGGCTGAGGAACAGAAAGAAAAAAGATTGAAGAAAATTGAGCAGAGCCTAAGGGGCCTGGGGACACAATAAAATGGACCAGCATACACATGGTGGGAGTCCCAGAAGGAGAAGAGTGAGAGAGAAAAAGGGCAGAGAGAATATTTAAAGAAATAATGGTTGGAAATGTCCCAAATTTGATGAAAAACATGAATATAAACATTCTAAGAAGATGAACTCAAAGAGACCCATACCAAGACACATTATAATCAAACTTTCGAAAGCCAAAGATAAAGAGAATTTTGAAAGCAACAAGAGAGAAGTAAATCATCACATACAAGGGATCCTCAAGATTATTAGCAGATTTCTCATCAGAAAGTTTGGAGGCCAGAAGACAATGAGCCCATATATTCAAAGTGCAAAAAGAAGAAAAAACAAAACAAAAAACCTGTCAACAAAAACTGCCAAAACTGTCCTTCAAAAATGAGGGAGAAATTATGACAATCCCAGATAAACAAAAGCTGGTTCATAACCACTAGACCTGCCCTACTATAAATGCTTAATGGAATCTTGCAAGATAAAATGAAAGGTCATAGAACAGTAACTCAAATGTTTATGGCAAAATAAAGATATCAATAAAGGTGTATACAGGGGAAATTATAAAAGCAGGTATTATTGTAACAATGGTTTATAACTATGTTTTGTTTGTTTTCTATGTGATTAAGGAAACTAATACATTTAAAGAAAAAAATCATTAGTTATAAAAGCTAGTATTACTGTAACCTTTGTTTGTACGTCCAAGTTGTGTTTTCTATGTAATTTAGAAGACTAATTCATTTAAAAGAATTACTTATGTGTGTGAGCACACAATGTTTAAATGTATAATTTTGTGACATCAAAAAAACAGGAGTGTGGACAAAGCTATAAAGGAGCAGAGTTGTTTATATTATTGAAATTAAGCTGGTATAAATTCAAATTAAAGTGTTATAACTTAAGGATGTTAAATGTAGTGACCACCAAAGAAAATAGCTGTAGAATATACACAAAAGGATACGAGAAAGGAATTTAAACATTTCATTACAAAAAATATATATATCATTTTTTTTAAAGATTTTATTTATTTATTTGACAGAGAGAGAGATAGCAAGAGCAGGAACACAAGCGGGGGGAGTGGGAGAGGGAGAAGCAGGCTTCCCACCATGCAGGGAGCCCAATGTCGGGCTGGATCCCAGGACTCTGGGATCACGATCTGAGCCAAAGACAGACACTTAATGACTGAGCCACCCAGGTGTCCCTACCCTCCTTAGTTCTTACATCCCATTTGTCCATGGCACACCCCCCAAAAAAATCATTTAAACACACACACACAAAAAAACAGTAATGCAGGAAATGAGGGACAAAAAAAGCTATAGGCATATAGAAAATAAATAGCACAATGGAAGAATAAGTCCCTCCTTGTTAGTAATTATTTTAAATGTAAATGAATTAAACTCCAATTAAAAGACAGAGATTGGCAGAATGGAGAAAAACACATGAACCAACCATATGCTGTCTACAAGAGACTCATGTGATATTCAAAGACACAGATAGGTTAAAAGTGAAAGGGTAGAAAAAGATATTCCATGCAAACAGTAAACAAAAGGTTGGTGAAGGTGGGGTTATGCTAATATCAGACAAACTAGGCTTAAAATCAAATAAGTTACAAGAGACAAAGAAGGACATTATATATTAATAAGAGATTTCATTAATACTTGGACTATCTCCCTTCACTCATTTACTCAAAAGTGTGGCAGCATAGAAAATTAGCTGAGAGAAGTACCATAGAAAAATATTTTGCCCAACTAGAAAAGTACTAATGAAGATATATTTTTCCAAGGAATTAAGTAAACTCTAAAAATCCATTACATATTCATAATAGAATCTTTTTTCCCAAAAGATTCCAGTTAAAGTAATGGGAATTACATTTGAATAACATCTAGATAATGCAAAAAATGTAGATTTACTTTCATTAAGCAAGATAGAAATTTTAAATATCTGGCTTACATTAAAAATTGTAGGTTGAAAATGTTTCCAATCTTTACCCTAGGGTGAAAAATGTTTTCAAATTACATGATTTGTAGGGTCCATTTCAAGGCTAAAATTCGATGTGATTTCTGTAAAAGATAGCTTTTCCCTAAGTTATTTTAAGACCACATCACTTCATTATTTGTGACTTTACCCGGATTTTCATTGCTTAAATTCTTTATTTTTTTCTTAATATTTTATTTATTTATTTGACAGAGAGAGAGAGAGAGCAAGAGAGGGGACACGAGCAGGGAGAAGCAGGGAGAAACAGGGAGAAGCAGGCTTCCCACTGAGCAGGAAGCCCAGTGCGGGGCTTGATCCCAGGACCCTGGGATCATGATCTGAGCTGAAGGCAGACGCTTAATGACTGCGCCACCCAGGCGCCCCTGCTTAAATTCTTTAAACAAGGTAACTGTTTCAAAAGAGAATCAATATACATAGTTTAAAATGGTAAAAATCACATTTTTAAAAGTATGCTTATGTACTTAATAAAGATGGTTGCCAAAGTTTTACTTTTCAAATATGTTCCTGAAGGGAGTGACACCTTAGGAACCATGAAACAGTTAAAAGGGAATTCTGTGGTCATTACAGGATGTGCAAAGTTGAATGGGAGTTTATTCTGAAAGCAGATATAATATTGTGCTTCCTTCATAAGTATCATTTTATCACATTGCCCTATATTCATCAATATATTTGAATGAGATGGCATGATCTGGGATTGACAGTGTGTGGTTAGTAAGAAATTAACTCTAAGAACTAATTAAAACAGGGAAATATGAAAAGCATGTAAAAGTTAAATGAGTTTATTTTTAAATTTGATACTATTTTTGTTAATATAAAGCAACTCTTTCAGGGGAACTGCTCTCTCCAATTTATGCATAGATTATTTGACAGACTGGTTGAAATACTCCATACCACTTTTGCACAGTAGAAATGAAAAACCCAAAGAATTCATATTTTCAAGACTGTTAGCACCTTCTCACATTTCAAGAATTTGATATTCAATTTCTGTAGAAAAACATGGGCTTTATTTTTCTTACTGTTATTTATATAGGTCATTTTTACAAACAGATTCTCAGTATCTAACAGCCTGCAATAATTGCATTTTCTTAAGGTCTTCTTGCATTTATCATTGTTGTCACAATAATGCCTCTTGTGGCTGTGAATTGTCCTGAGTCTTGCCATATTCACAATCGTGACAAGATCTATCTTTTTTTTCCTATCAACTTTTTTATTGCTTTTCTTCAAGAAAGATTGTATCAGTTCCTAAGTGACAATTTACATATCTGGTAAAGTGGGACATTATTGCTATTATTTTGGATGGCAATTAGGAGAAGTAGAGAATATGATTGTGGGTTCATACATGGTTATTATTAGAAAAAAATTATTTGACTAAGCAAAATAAGCCTATAACCAAAACAAAGGTGATTTAAGCAAAGAAAGTCCCCATTCTCTCTTCCACTTCTTAAAAAACTTAGGTTTTTTATTCATATGCATGGATATTCTTTTTTTGTTTATTGAGATATAATTGACATAACATTCTATTAGTTTCAGGTGTACAACATAGTGACTCAATATTTGTATATATTGTGAAATGATCGCCACAGTATGGTTAACATCTGTCATCATACGTAGCTAAAAAAATTTTTTCTTGTGATGAAAGCTTTTAAGATCTACCCTTTTAGCAACTTTCAAATATACAATATGGTATTATTAACTATTATCACCATGGTGTACCTTACATCCTAAGTGGATATTCTTGAAGGAAAAAAGAAAACTCCCACTTATTTCCACTTTTAAGAATTTTAACTATTATATGGTGACAAATATTACTAGTCTAAAGGAGTATAGTACAAATCTTATCATCTACATTATTCAAAACAGGTCATCCCTCCAAGCTGGTCACAGTTTAATAGAGGAGAAAGGGCTGTATAATGTGATAAATGACATGTACAAAGGGTTCCTTCATTTTCTACTGAAACTAATATCTTTCAGGCTCCAGATATAAATATACAAACCAGTGATAACCTGCATGATTCTTTTCCTATGTATTTTTTTATATCATATATAATCCACAGGCCATTTTAATGGACTAACTCAGTTTAATCTTAAATTCTATTAAATGCCTATTTCTTTTCTGCCATATAAATTCTCTAGCTATTGGGGCATGTGAGTGGCTCAGTCAGTTGAGCGCCCAACTCTTGATTTCAGCTCAGGTCATGATCTCAGGGTTGTGAGATTGAGCCTCGTGCCAGGCTCCATGCTTAGCATGGAGTCTGCTTGTCCCTCTCCCTCTGCTGCTCCCCCCATTCCTTCTCTCTCTCTCTCTCTCAAATAAATTTTAAAAATAATAAAAATCTTTAAAAACATTCTCTAGCTATTGAGAGAAATGACAAAAGAAATATTAATAAATTTTATAGTATCTTAGAAAGGTCGGCAGTCCCCTTAGTGCCTATTTATTTAGTCATTCATTCAACAAATATTTATTTAGAATACCTAGCATATGTCAGAAACCTTGCTAGGCACTGAAGATATACCCATAAACCACAAAGACATGGTCCCTGCTCTCATAAAATTCAAAGTCAACAACCTCTCCAAAATTGTTAGCTAAAATGAAGATTGCATAGACTCCCACACAGTTAATTAACACAGATTGATATTATTGGAATAATTTTTATACTCAGACCCATTATAGTAAAATTTAAGAATATCAAAATAAAACTTCCAGAGAGAGATAGCAGATCACTCGCATATGAATAGATAATATTCATTTTAGACACTTCAAAAACTTCTGCAAGAGGACAACTGAGTTGTATATATATTTTTAATACTGAAAGGGAGGAAAATCTCCAAAACTAGTATTTTGCACACTTATCCAGACTGTCGTTTAAAGAAGAGAGTGCAATAAAAAAAATAAAAAAAACCCTCTACCATTTAAGGCCTCAGAAACTTTGCTACACAAACATCCTCTTTAAATAAGAAAAAAACAACTCTTGAGCACAATAATAGTAGGGGACTTTAGGATACCACTTTCAATAATGGATAAAACAACCAGATGGAAAATCAATAAGAAAAGAGTGCACTTGAACAACACTGTGGACAAACTGGACCTAACAGACATATATAGAACTCTCCTTCTAGCAACAGCATGATACACATTTTTCTCAAGTACACAAGGAATATTCTCCAGGATAGACCATATGTTAGGCCACAAAAGAAGTCTTAATAAATTTTTAAAAGACTGAAACCATACAAAGTGTCTTTTCCAATCATAATGAAATGAAACAAGAAATCAACACCAGGAGGGGAAACTATAAAATTCATAAATATATAGACGTTAAACAACAAACTCTTACATAACCCATAGGTCAAAGAAGAAATCATAAGAGAAATTGAAAATATCTTGAGAAAAAGGAAAATAAAAACACAACATAAACTTATGGGATGCAGCAAAAGTAGTGCCAAGGAGGAAGTTTATCGCTGTAAACATATTAAAGACGAGAGATCTCAAATCAACAGCCTAACTTTACAATTTAAGGAACTAAAACAAGAAGAACAAATTAAACCCAAAGCCAGCAAAAGGAAGGAAGTAACAAAGATTAGAGCAGATATAGAGAATAGAAAAATAGAGAAAATGAAACCAAGAGTTAGTTCTTTAAAAAAAAAAATCAACAAAATTGACATTTAGCTTATTTTGACTAAAAAAAGAAGACTGAAATAACTAAAATCAGAAATGAAAAGATATTACTACTGACGTTATAGAAATAAAAAGAATTTTAAGAGAGTACTATAAACAACTGTACACCAACAAATTCAATAACCTAGATGAAATGGACAAATTCCAAGACACCTACACCCTACCAAGACTGAATCATGAAGAAGTAGAAAATCTGAATAGACCTTTTACTAGTAAGGAGATTGAATCTGAAAACACAGGTGTCAACAAACAAAAACCCAGGACCAGATGGCTTCACTGGTGAATTCTACGAAATATTTAAAGAAGAATTAGTACCAATCCTTCTCAAACACTTCCAAAATTTTGAAGAGGAGGAACACTTCCTAACTCGTTTTATGAGGCCAGCATTATCCTGAACTACATTAAACTAAGAAAACTATCAATATTTCTTATGAATAAAGTCCTCAACAAAGTACTAGCAAACCATTTCAATGGCATATTTTTTTAAGATTGATTTATTTATTTTCAAGAGAGCGAATGAGCAGGGGAAGGAGCAGAGGAAGAGAGAGAATCCTGAAGCAGATTCCCCACTGAGTGCAGAGTCTGACACATGGCTCCATCCCAGGACCCCAGATCGTGACTGGAGCTGAAATCAAGAGTCGGCTGCCCAACTGACTGAGCCACCCAGGCACCCCTCAAATTCAACAACATATTCAAAGGATTATACACTATGATTAAATGGGATTTATTCCTGGGTGCAAGGATGGTTCAACATACAAAAATCAATGTAGTACACCATATAAACAGAATGAAGGAAAAAATAAAACAAAACATGATCAATTGATGCAGAAAAGCATTTGACAAAATTCAATACCCTTTTATGGTGAAAAACACTCAACAAACTAGGGACAGAAAGAAACTACTTTAACATAATAAAGCCCATTTATGGAAAACCTACACCAAAAATCATACTTAATGGTGAAAGACTGAGTGCTTTTCCTCTAAGATCAGGAACAAGTCAAGTATGTCTACTATGTTAAATAGAAATTTAACATAGTGCTGGAAGTCCTAGCCAGAGGAATTAGGCATGAAAAAGAAATAAAGTGATCCAAATTGGAAAGGAAGAAGTAAGATTATCTCTGTTTGCAGATGATATAATCTTATATGTAGAAAATCCTAAAGACTACACACACACTCAAAAAAGCTGTTAGAACTAATAAACGAAGGGGTGCCTGGGTGCCTCATTCGTTTGAGCATCCAACTCTTGATCTCAGCTCAGGTCTTGATTTCAAGGTGGTGAGTTCAAGCCCCGCATTAGACTCCACGCTGGGCAGAGAGTTTACTTAAAAACAACAACAACAACAATAGCAACAACAACAACTAAAAATGAATTCAGCAAAGTAGCAGGATACAAAGTCAAAATGCAATATCAGTTGCATATATATACACAAGCAATGAACAATCTGAAAACAACCCAATTCAAAAAAGGGCAAAAGATTTTGGTAGATATTTCCCCAAAGACAGTATGCAAATGGCCAGTAAATACATGAAAAGATGTTCAACATCACTAATCATTAGGGAAAGGCAAGTCAAAACCACAATGAGCTACCTCACATTACACCCATTAGAATGGCTATTAAAAACAAACAAACAAACAAAAAACCTAGAAAACATCAAGTGTTAGGATGTAGAGAAATTGGAAGCCTGTGCATTGGTGGTGAGAATATAGATGTAAATGGGGCAGATGCTATGTAAAACAGTTTATCACTTCCTCAAAAGCTTAAA
Organism: Leptonychotes weddellii; assembly: GCF_054177405.1. Classification (NCBI taxonomy): domain Eukaryota; kingdom Metazoa; phylum Chordata; class Mammalia; order Carnivora; family Phocidae; genus Leptonychotes; species Leptonychotes weddellii. The sequence continues at coordinate 25,165,226 of NC_138382.1, read as the reverse complement.
CATAGAATTATCGTAAGATTCTAGACTTCTAGATTCTAGAATTATCATAGATCCAGCAATTCCAGTGCTGTGTATCTACCCAAAGGAATTAAAAGTACAGACTCAGATATTTGTATAGTCATGTTCATGGCAACATCATTCACAATAGCCAGAAGGTGAAGCAATTCAAGTGTCCATCATTGCATGAATGGATAAACAAAATGTGGTATATAGACCATGGGCATTATTCGGCCTTAAAAAGGAAGGGAATTCTGACACATGCTGTAACATGGATGAACTTTGAAGACATTATGCTAAATGAAATAAGCCAGACACAAAAGAACAAATAGTATATGATTCCACTTAGGTGAGACACCTAAAGTAGCCAAATCTATAGAGACAGAAAGTAGAATAGTGTTTGACAGGGGCTGGAGGGAGGCGAGGATGGGAACTTACTGTCTAAGTTTCAGTTTGAGAAGATGAAAAGTGTTCCTGAGTGGGAGAGTAGAGATGGTTGCACAAAAATTAGAATGTACTTAACACACTTAAAAATGGTTACCTGGTAAATTTTGTGTTATGTGTACTTTATCACAACTAAAAATAAAAATGGTTAAAATGGTAAATTTTATGTCATGTATATTTTACCACAATTAAAATATATATAAAAACTTCTGGAAGAACTCCAAGAAGAGAAATAAATTCAGTATGATATTATATAGATATGGGAAGAAAGAGTGAGCAAGTAACTTTTTAAAATTTGTTATTGCCTAAAAGTGTTAGGACAAAAAATAAAAAAGGAAAAGGAAAAAAAAGAGGATAAATATGGAGGAAAAAAGCATAACAATCCAAAACTGAAATTCTGGATGATGTAAACTAAAACATTTCAGAGAGGAGCTAGAAAGAGATGAGAAAATACTAAATGATTTGTATTGTTCGAGGAAAGGTATAGATACTAATAAACTTAGGAAACAGAAAAATAAGAAAAAGTGTAACAGTAGATCTTAATAAGTTAGGGATAACCCATTAGAAGAGTAAAGTTAGAATGTAAATCTCAAACCAGCAGAAGAAATTTTTATCTGTTTGGAAGAAGGAAAGAATACAAAGAGGAAGTATGAAATGCAGAAATAAATCCTGTCATACAGCAATTACAGTAAATATAAAAGGTACTCCTATTGGATTACAAAACAAAATGCTAAGTAAAAATAAGAGATATCTAAAACAGAAATATACAGAAAGGTGGAATTTAAAAGCATTGAAAAAATATATTAGGGAAATATAAACAACAATCATACAAAGGACAAACATACCACTCTTACTATCTATCAGAAGAGAACTCAAGGCAAAATATTATAAAAGGCAAAGAGCAACATTATATATAGATATTATACAGGTCAAGAAGGTAAAGCAAATCAGGACTTTTAGCAAAGATGCTGGGCACAAGGTCAATTTTTAGAAGTCAGTAACATTTCTCTGTACCAGCAATGAGCATCTAGAAAACATAATAGAGACTAAGCTAGTGTCTGGTAATAAACTTTTAAAATAATATGCAAGATCTATATGGCAAAAGTTTTTAAGCCCAATGATAGGATACAAAGGTCGAAATAAAGGGAGAAATAGTGGTAAGATCACTTGACATTCAAAAATACGTTGATTATATTGAATACACGTATTCATGAATATATGTATTCATGGAATCATTTTAAGGAATATTCAACTTGTAGCAAGTGAGGTTATAGGCAGTCTAGTGTACTTATGATCATTTTCTTCTAGTCTAGACTTTTTAATAAGTATTGATCAAGGAACTTGTCCTTAGATTCTTTGTATTTACTATTCCTTCACCCTGACTATTCTTCCCCCAGATATTCTCATGGCTCACATTCCAAGTATATTCTGATTTCTGTTGAAATGCCACTTTGTCAAATGCTTCACTGAATCCATCTATTTAAAAAGAGCACCCCCATAACTCATCCAGGGTAAGGACCATGGATCCTTATGTGCCTTTAGCAGTGTCACTTTCTTGGCTTTCTTGGCTGTTTGCCAGGGGATGGATACCAGATCCAGACTATTAATATCTAATCAGGAAAGAAAGGAAGAGGAGATACAGGTGGGACTTTATAGCACTTATCACTACCTGATATTATATTTTATATGTTTTATGTATTCATTGTCCATCTCCTTTAAACACCAGAGAGCAGTGACTTCTTGTTATTGATGCTCCGTGTTATGGGCACAACACATACAACACTTTGGACATAGTAGGCACTCAATAAATATTTGTTGAATCATTTGAACATGTACAAGAATAATTTATTTCTAGTGGGCAAATATATTCAAGAAGAACATCAATTAAAATTAATTTTTGGTAAATTAACTTTTAACAAACTGATTTTTAAAATATTGCCCTCCTCTACCATCAGATAATATACCTCAAGGTCGTATCAGCTGTCTATTTAATTCTCAACTTAAATGACTAATTGAGTGGATAAAAACATCTTTTCTGGTTTTAATTCTTTTCTACATATATATGATTTTCAGATGCAAGATACTGTATAGTAATTCATATTGTACACTTTACTGTGTCTTTTTATAATTGAATTTATGCCCTCTGGACCAGCAATATAAATATTTATCTATGAAAGGCTAATTTCCCCCTCAGTAGCTAGTTAAGAAGTAAATTTTGAAAAGACTGAAATGTTGCCCTAAAACAGGTATTGTACATAAATAGTCACATCAGTCATAAAGATTCAGCTTTCATCTTATCTTGAGAAGACCTTAAAGAACTAACTTATCAATTGTAATAAGGCTTGTAATTAGTTTAATGCACAGTCACTCTGAAACTTTTCAGACGTAAGTTTTCCAGATACTCATAGCTTGGATTAATTAAAAATGTCACAATTCTTTAGAGACTTCATGTTAGTCATTATATGTTATAGATGTAGCATAGAGCTTTCCCTCACACTTAGTTGGTGCACTAAATAGTTATTTTTATAAATCACATTATTTTTATATATTCACATTATATATTATTACTCCAGAAGCAGATAACCTGCAGTCTAGATAATTCTAGGACCTACTGCCTATGAGTACAGAAAAGTATATATAATTAAAAGTCACAAACAGATTACTGAGAAAAAAAAGATGGCACACTGACAGGAAAAGACTAATTTTCATTCTCAATGAAAATGTTTGGATGACTTACAAGAATGCAAAGAGGTTAAATATGAATGACATGATTCAACTAGCAAATGTGTGGTATATAATTTGCTTTAAGAAATTATAAAGCATTGGAAAGACGTCTTACTTAATGCCACTTATATTTTATGAAATCAGAAAGCCTTTAGTCTATTGAGTAAAGCCAGGTCCTATGTACAAGCAACGATTAAAAAAAAAAGCCAACCTAAATGGCTATAGCTCAGGTAAAATGTTTAAGATGGATCTAAAGACTCACAATTCACAAGAAATACACAGGAGAGATAAACAAGTTAAATAACACTAGGAAGAAGTAATCAAACGGATCTGGACTGTAGAACATTGCACAAAACAACTGGCCTGGACACTTTAAAAGTTCAATGCCAAAGAAAAGAAAATGTGTGTTAAAGGGTGGGGAGTACTGGGGAGAACTCTGTTCTAAATTAAAAGAGTTTAAAGAGATACCAAAAAAACCATAAAATACAATATATTACATAAAATATATTTGGGCAACAAATGAAGAAATTGGTATATGGTCTGGGTATTGAATAATACTATACAATTACTGTTAATTTTCTTGAGTTGTGTTAATGATGTAATCATGAAGTGGAATGCCATTTTTAGGAGATGCAGCTGAAATATTTAGGGAAGAGTATCATGAAGTACGCAACTTATTTTGAAATGGATTCAGCAAACATACAAGCAAAATGCACTCAAGCCTATATTGCAAAATGTTAACTGTTGAATCTAGATGATAAGTTATATGAGTGATATGAGTGTTTGTTGTATTTTTCTTTCAAACTTCCAATATGCTTAAAAATATTCATAATAAAAAGTTGAAGAAACCAAAAATTATTTAAGCATTTATAATAGAAGTTCCTCTTAGAATTTTTTTAAAAGGATCTAAAAGGAATTCTCAAAGATAGAGAGCTAAGCTCAAGAATGAATGAGCACTCTTTACAAAGAATACCATTGGCCTGTTACTAAATAAAATGCTAAGAAAATAATGATTATCACCCTTAAGACATAGGCAGTTGGTCTTACAATATCAATTATCTGTTTCTAAGTATTATGTATGTTCTCAGGATAAACAAGAGTGTCAATGGCTTAGAGTGCTACACAACTTGAAGCTCAGAGAGGTCAGCATATTAATTATCTTTGCTATGATAGATATCTAATCTTTACAGAAATTTTATATAGGAGTCAGATGAAATTCTTAGTATAAAATCTTAACTATCTTTGTAAGTAGAACGACTAAGTGAATATTTTACTATTTAGCTAACACAGCACATGAATTAGTGAGTTTACCCAAATAAGCGTGGATCTCGCTGAAATTGTGTCTTGGCATCTCTGTAATATTGGATTGAATGCAAAGTGATTCCCCGGAGGATGCTGTTTTTTTTTACAGCCCAGGCTGGAGAAACAAACTGAGTAGCAAACCGGTCTACCTGTTGAATATAAAAGTGAAACATTTAGCTAAAGAAATATCTGTTAGTGTTATATTATACAGTGGTGATAAAAATCACTCCCTTAATATCTGGCATTGACATTTACTGAGACAATACTAAGCAGTGTGATCAGGGGTAAGTTATTTATTAATTCAGGGGCTTTTGACAAAATGTAATAATAACTGTATAATTTAAAATAAGGTTCATGCAGAAGCTCCATCATATGCTGTGATCTAAATTATCATGAAAGATCTATAATAAAATAATTGATGTTATGTAATTTTAATGTCCTTGCTATTCACTCTGCAATTAATACTCAATTACTCTGTTTTTTTTTCTATTTATCTTGCTTTTATTCTACCACCCTGTATACCTTTCTGTTTTCTTTGATTTTGCCCTTCACTTTAAATATGTTTGGAAAATCTATCATGATATCTTGTTGTTTCCAACAAGCCCTGAGAACATTGACAAGTACTGAGTCATGGTCCCTCCATCCTGCAGCTTCATCTGACACTACTTTTTAAGTCTGGGTCTGCTTTTTAAACCCACCATGAATAATACAGAAGGTTTTCAGGGCAGTTAGGAAGAGAGGACCTGCCTCTCACGGCAACCTAGTATTAAATATTAGCTTTCTAGTTACCTTAAACTGAATGTAGATTTCCAGCTTGCATGCAAAAGCCCACTTTTCGGTCAGCTGCATTCAGAGACTGCTGGTGCCCATTTCTTAGGAGGAATATTCTTATTTTTCTGAAAATCCGAAGCACAAGAAGGAAGTATTATTCTTGGGTGCCAAGTAAAGAACTCTTTAAAAAGATCTCTATAGCAACATAAAGTCAGTGTCTTCTACCATTTTGAGAGGTAGAATTTGGAAGCAATAAGCACTTTGCATTAATATGACATTCTCATCTCTTGAAAAGAAAGTTTCCTATTACAGAAGTGGTTATTTGTTAAAATTGAGGTAAAGGCCACCTGAAGGGAAACTTCTATACAACAACTCATTTCTTCTACTGGAAGATGTCAAAAGTAGAAGCCGGTTTAGTCATCGTGAGATTGTTTATCACCAAAGAACATGTCAACTGAGTCATTTAAGGAACATCTAAAATGGACTTTTAAGAAGTTGAAAAGTTTTCTTCTCCTGATCAGTAGAGCAGGGAGGGGTATAAATAGGTATTCAATGACTAACTGGTAAATGTCCTTTCTCACAAACTCAGGACAGCTGAAGAAGCCCACAAAGGAATACATCAGGGAGAAAAAAATATGCCAGTATAAAAGATAATCGTTTATTTCCTTGTTTCTACAAAGAATGTGTTTTTGTCTGCAGATTCTAATAATCCAGAGAATAGAGGAAATTATGCCAAAGATTAAAGTAGAACTTGAAGTATCTAATTATGGTTTTACAAATCTTCCCTCTTGATTTGCTAGAAGTTTAGACCCAAGTCTTTTGCAAAATTGTGAAATAGGGGCAGTTTGTAACAACTTTGCCTCCTTCCTTTCTTGTGGTTGCTCTTGTAATTCCTTTCCCTCCCTTGCTGATGCCCCTTTTGGTTATGTCCCCTCTGTTCATCTCCAGAATCTTCTCTGATCCCTTCACAATTTCTCTGCTCTCTCAAGGATGCACTAAATGACTGGCTTGATAATCCGCCCAGCAGAGGATTTGAAACCCTCTATTTTTCTTTCATGGAATAGTTGCTTGTGGACTACTAGAATTTTGGTTTAAAAAAAAATTAAGCATATCTTTCCAGTGAATTCTATTCTGTGATGTGGTTGTTGACTTTCATTATAAAATTAAACATATATTATCCTGGAAGTAATTTTAGTGTCTGGATAATGCTTAATATAGCAGCTGTTAAAATCACATATTTAAATGAACTCTTATGGGTAAAAATATGAATGATTCTCAAAAATATTAATAATTTCCAAAACGTTAAGAAAATACTAGATAGTAATAACTGAAAATAAGAATTCTCAAGCCTAAATTTTGTAAAGTATCTGAACTTTGGTACTTTCTATACATTGTTCATATAATTGTGGCAATTCTGTATCTTTACCTTTAAAACTATAGCAATTTAGTTCACTTTCCCTCAGCTTGAAATGATCTTAAGCTTAAATGTATTTTCTGTATAAAAATGTGCAACTTTTGAATCACAGACCTGTACCTCTGAAACAAATAATATGTTATATGTAAAAGAAAAAAAAAAAGAAGAAGATGGTAGGAAGGGAAAAATGAAGGAAGGGAAATCGGAGGGGAGACAAACCATGACAGACTATGGACTCTGAGAAACAAACTGAGGGTTCTAGACAGGAGGGGGGTGGGGGGATGGGTTAGCCCTGTGATGGGTATTAAGGAGGGCACGTATTGATGGAGCACTGGGTGTTATACGCAAACAATGAATCATGGAACACTACATCAAAAACTAATGATGTAATGTATGGTGATTAACATAATAAAATTAAATTTAAAAAACAAACAAAAAAATGCACAACTTTCTGAGCACACTGATATTTTCTCCTCCTTATAACTGGAGCTCTGCCCCAGAAATCTGAACAGCCTCCTGCTCCTATTTTAGAAGAGAGAGAGGTTGGGTTTGACCTCTTCATGGGGCATCTGGCTGTCCAGATAAAAGACCCCTCTTCCACAGGCCCACCTGTGAAGAAGAATACTCCTTTTCAGGTCACCTTGGTGCAAAAGGCATCTGGTTTTATGACAATTGCATTCGGATTCAAATTTGAGGCTGCTTTTTTTTCTTCTCATAAGCAGACAAAAAATATCATCTTTCTCCTGTAGTCTCCTGATACCCTCTCAGGACCCTGACATAAGATGATGACCTCCAGATGTCATCACAAAATATCCTAAATTCAGGGTGTGCCATTCCTATGCAACATAATTCCCAGGCCATACCATCACCTGACTAAAAATAGATCATAGTGGTAATCACAACTCCTTGTCTGGGAACTCAAGATTCTCATATTCCTGCCAGATATTTGGGGCAGTTGTTGGAAGGCACTCATTCCCCTATTCCTGAGGTTTCCAGGTAGAGAACATCTGTTCATGTGGCACAGAGCTACCTCACTTTCTCCTTTGAAAGGAGAAAGGATGCCAAATCTGTCAAGATCAAGAAAAATAAGGATAATGTGAAGTTTAAAGTTCGGTGTAGCAGATACCTTTACACCTTGGTCATCACGGACAAGGAGAAGGCAGAGAAACTGAAGCAGTCCCTGCCCCCAGGTTTGGCAGTGAAGGAACTGAAGTGAACCTGGCCCACTGATTTGAACTATATTAAAGTTTTAAAAATTCTTAGAAAAAAAATTATCTGAGTAGGGAGCTTGGGATAATGAACTGAACACTTACAGCTTAGTCCTCCCTCCTTTATTACTGAGGTCTGCTTGTTTGCAGAAAACATGTGCTTAGGCTGCTCTTGAACATGAGGTAACTAATAAAGGCTTTGTTATTGCAAGGGAGCAAGGGACTGTGGTTTTTCTAGCACTGCCTTTAATGAATCTCATTCTTCTCATGTTTGTACACCTTCTCCCAGTGCTCTATCAAAAATGAGGCTGACATTTTGCTCGTCATCTGTCTGGTTCCACTTTCTACTTCAAATGGCTCAGAACTCTAGTGGAAGACAAAGGTATAAATGCATTGACCTCTTTGTGTGTCAGTAGTCTCCAGAAGTAGACTCCACAAACTGGTTTTCTTGGCCCCCACAAGGTTGCCTCCATTTTCCCCTTCCACCTTAGTGGTAAAATCTCCAGTCCCTGCAAATATCAAAAACAGCTGAGATGCCCCAACATCACAAGAGCTATAATGGAAGGTACTGCTCCTGCTGTTGATGTGGGAACCAAAGCTGTAAAGGACATTACTTTCCATACAAAGGATCCTCTCCATCACTGCCAGTGGTACTCCTCCTTGTTATTACCAAAGCTGCTGACACCTTCAGCTCTCAATGTCCCACACAATTTAAGCTGATGAGCTCCATATATCCTTCATCCTGGGACCCAGGCATGAGGATATGGGGACCAGCCTGAAGGACAATATGAGGGAAAGACTCATTGCTATATAGCAAAGTGCACAAATCTTAAGTGTACAGCTAAATGAATTTTATATTTGAATACAATTGTGTAACCACCCCCCAGATCTAAAATATAGAATATTTTCAGTACTCAGAAGAGTCTTTCATGCTTCCTCCTAGCTCAAGATACCCCCTACCCAAAGGTAATCATGATCCTAATTTCTATCTCTATAGAAATTACGTGATGTAAATGTAACAATAAAATGTATACTCTCTTGTGCCTTTTATGTGAGATGTAAAATGCAAATCATCCACATTGTTGCATGCAACTGTAGTTTGTTCTTTTTCATTGCCCTATATAGTATTCTAATGTATGAAAATGCCATCATTCATGTTTCCATTCTGCTGCTTTGATTGTTGAAAAATATGTCTTTTGATGAGCAAAGCACTTTGTTTTGTTTCATTAGGCTTCATTTTATAGAGCAGTTTTAGGTTCACAGCAAAATTGTGCAGAAGGTATAGAAATTTCCCATATATCCCCTGCCCCCACATATGTACAGCCACCCACTATCAACGTCCCCCACTAGGGTGGTATTTTGTTATAATCAATGAATCTACATTGATGCATCATCACCCTACATCTATAGTTTACATTAGGTTTTAGTCTTAGTGTTGTACATTCTATGGGTTTTAACAAGTGGATACTGACATGTATCCACCATCATAATATCATACAGAAAATCTCCCTGCTCTAAAAATCCTTTGTGCTCTGCTTATTTATCTCTTCTTCCCCACTAATCCCTGGCAACCACTGATTCTTTCCTTACTTTTGCCTTTTCTAGAATGTCATATGCTTGGAATCATGTAGTTTGTAGCCGTTTCAGATAACTTTCTTTTACTTAGTAATATGCATGTAAGCTTCCTCCATGTTTTCTTATGAATTGATAACTAACTTAGTACTTTTTAGAGCTGAATATTATCCCATTGTCTGGATGTTCCAGTTTATTTATCCAGTCACCTACTGAAGGACATCTTGATTACTTCTAACTTTTGGCATTTATGAATAAGGCTGCTATACACATCTATGTGCAGGTTTTTATGTGAACATAGTTTTCAACTCCTTTGGGTACATTCTATGAAGTTCAATAGCTGGATTGTATTGTAAGAGTATGTTTAGTTTTGTAAGAAACTGCCAACCATCTTCCAAAATGGCTGTACCATTTTGCATTCCCACCAGCAATGAATGAGAGCTTCTGCTGTTCCTCACCAACATTTGGTGGTCTTGGTGTTCTGGATTTGGGCCATTCTAATATGTCTGTAGTGGTAACTTGTTATTTTTAATTTGCATTTTCCTAATGATATATGGTTTAGAGCATCTTTTATATGTTCATTTACCATCTGTATGTCTTCTTTGGTAAAGTGTCCATTAAAGTCTGTGGCTTATTTTTTAATCAGGTTGTTTGTTTTCTTATTGTTGATTTTTGAGAATTTTTGAACATTTTGGATAACAGTCCTTTATCAGATGTGTCTTTTACAAATATGTTCTCACAGTCTTTGCTTATCTCTTTATTCTCTTAAGAGTGTCTTTTGCAGAGCAGAAGTTTTTAATTTAGCTTAATTTAGTTTTTTTTTTTTTTTTTGAGAGAGAGCACACAAGTTAGGGGGAGGGAGAGAGGGAGAGGAAGAGAGAGAATCTTAAGCAGGCTCCATGCGGGGCTCCATCTCACAACCCTGGGATCATGACCTGAGCTGAAATCAAGAGTTGGACACTTAACCAACTGAGCCATCCAGGCACCCCTGAAATTTTTAATTTTAATAAAGTTTTCTAACAGATACTCTTAAAAATATTTTTACCAAACTTGATCTTAAACTTGTTTATGGTAAACAATGTTCATCCCAAGTTTTAGCTTAGGGAGTTATGTTTCTTTCACAGATTGTGCCTTTGGTATTGTATCTAAAAAGTCATCCTAAGGTCACTTAGATTTTCTCATATGTTATTTTCTAGGAATAGTATAGTTTTTCATCTTAAATTTAGTTCCATGATCCAGTTTTAGTTAATTTTTGTGAAGGGTAAAATCTGTGTCTAGATCTTTTTTTCATGTGGATGTCCAGTTGTTCTAGGACGTCTAGTTGTCTGGATGTTCCATTTGTTGACAAGGCTATCTATTCTCCATTGTATTGCCTTTGTTCCTTTGTCAAAGGTCAGTTTTTTATATTTGTGTGGGACTATTTCTGAAGTTTCTATTCTGTTCTATTGATCTGTTTGTCAATTCTATCTGTCTATTCACCAATACCACACTTGATTACTATAGCTTTATAATAGGTCCTGATGTCTAGTAGTATCCGTTCTGTGACTTTGTGCTTCTCCTTCAGTTTTATGTTGGCTATTCTGGATGTTTTGACTTTCATAAAAACTTTAGCATCAGTTTGTTGATATCCACAAAATAATTTGCTAGAATCTTGATTGTGATTGTGTTGAATCTATTAGACTGAGTTGGGAAGAACTAGCATCTTGATGACATTGAATTTTCCTATCCATGAACATGTGAACATGGAAAATATCTGTTTAGTTCTTGTTTGATTTCTTTCATCAGAGTTTTATAGTTCTCCTAATATAGATCTTGTACATATATATTAGATTTGTACTTAAGTATTTCATTTGGAGGGTTCTAATGTTAATGGTATTAATTTTAATTTCAAATTCTATTTGTTCATGCTGGTATATAGGAAAGTGATTGACTTTTGTGTATCAACATTGTATCCTCTCATCTTGCTATAATTATTTATTAGTTTCAGGAGTGTTTTTGTCAATTCAGATTTTCTTCAGAGACAACCATGTCTACAAACAAAGACAGTTTTATTTCTTCCTTCCCAATCTGTATAACTTATATTTCCTTTTCTTTTCCTATATATAGTTGAGTGTTGTTTTTTGATCCATCTGACAGTCTCTTTTAATGGTATAGGATTCACTATTTTGTGCACCTGAAACTAATATAACACTGTAAAAACTAAAAAGTCACATTTACAAAAAAATAGTATTTTTAGGCCACTGGTTTTAAAGTTATTGACATAGCTGGATTAATATCGACCATATTTGTTACTGTTCTCAGTTTGTTGCCTTTGTTCTTTGTTCCTATTTTTATTGAGGTATAGTTGACATTTAACATTATATTAGTTTCAGGTGTACAACATAATGATTTGATATTTATATATGTTGCAAAATGATCACCACAATAAGTCTAGTTAACATCTATCCCCATAAATAGTTACATTTTCTTTTCTTGTGATGAAGACTTCTAAGATCTACTCTCTTAGCAACTTTCACTTTGTTCCTATCTTTATGTTCCATTATTTTTCCACATTTTGTGGTTGTAATTAAGTATTTTACATGGTTCCATTTTCTCTCCTTTCTTAGTATTGATTATGCTTCTTTTTTAACTTTTGTAATTGGTTGCCCTAGAGTTTGCGACATATATTTACAACTAATCCAAGTGCACTTTCAAATAACACTATATCACTCAAGGTGTAGTGCAAATACCTTTTTTTTTATTTTTTTTTTATTTTTTATTTTTTAGCAAATACCTTTTAATATCAAAATAGTGGTAATTCCCTCTCCCATTTCACTTTATACATATACATATATGTACACATATATAAATATACACTATTGAATACATTGTTGCTATTATTATTTTGAACAAATGATTATTTGTTAGATCAATTAAGAATCAGAAAATAAAATATTTTATTTTACGTTCACTTATTTCTTCTCCAGTACTTTTCCTTACTTTATGTAGATTCCAGTTTGTGACATGTATCATTTTCCTTCTCTCTAAAGAAACTGTTTTAACATTTCTTTTAGATAAGTCTACTGGCAACATATTTCCTGTATGATTTATGAGTGAAAAAGTATTTCTTTCTCACTTCTGAAAGATAATTTCACAGGATACAGAATTGAGTTGGTGGGTTTTTTCTCTCAACACATAAAATATTTCACTCCACTTTCTTCTTGCTTGCATGGTATCTGATAGGAATAGTTAGTTCTTATAGTTAGTTAGTTATCCTTATAGTTTTTATCTTTGTTCCTTTATAGGTAAGGTGTATTTTTCCTCTGGCTTTTTTCAGAATGTTTTCTTTACCTTTGATTTTCTGAAGTTTGAATATGATGTGCATAGGTGTCGGGTTTTTTGTTTGTTTTTGTGTGTTTGTTTTTGGCATTTATCCTACTTCGTGTTCTCTGGGCTTTCTGTATCTGTATCTGTGGTTTGGATCTGACTAATTTGGGGAAATTCTCAGTCATTATTTTTTCCAATATTATTTCTCTTCCTTTCTCTTTTTCTTCTCCTTGTATTCCCATTGTGCATATGTTACATCTTTTTTAGTTGTCCCATTACTTGTTGGTTTTTAGAATTTTCATCTGTCTGCTTACATTGCCCATCTGTTCCTTTATGTTGTTTATTTTTCCCAACAGAACACTGTAATACTGTGATATAATAAGAAATTCATCTTCATCTCTTGTTCCTGGTAGATATTCTAAAACTTATAAATTCTAGAGTGATGGGGTAATAACAATGTCTTTTATTATTCATAATAAACCCCTTTCAACCATACAGGAGTTTAGGGAAATAAGGTGACTCGTGGAGGATGAGGGCTGGTTGTCAGGGAAGCCCCCATGTGATTAGAAGGCTGGAACTTTCAACCCCCAACCCCCCACCCCAGCCCCTGCCCTGAACTCCTGGGAAGGGAGAGGGGCTGGAGACTGGGTTAATCACCAAGGGCCAATGACTTAGTCAATCATGCTTACCTAATGGAAACTCCATAAAAATCCTAAATGATGGGATTTGAAGAGCTTCCAGATCAGTAAAGGCATCCACATGTTGGCAGTGTGACACACCCCAAACTCTATGGGGACAGAAGCTCCTGTGCTTGGGACCCTTCTGGACCTCACTCTATGTACCTCTTCATTTGGCTATTAATTTGTATCCTTTAAAATAAACTGGTAAATGTAAGTAAAGTGTTTCCCTGAGTTCTGTGAGCTGTTACAGCAAATAACCAAACTCAGGGAGAGGATTGTGGGAACTCCTGATTTGTATTCGAGTCAGACAACCTGGGACCCACTGCTTGCAATTAGCATGTGGAGTGGAAAACAATCTTTTGGGACTGGGCTCTTAACCTATGAGGTCTGTGCTAACTCTGGGTAGTTAGTATCAGAACTGAATTAAAGTGCAGGATGCCCAGTTGGTGTCCACAGAGAACTGGAGAATTGCTCAGTGTGGAAAATCTACACATTTGGTGTCAGAAGTATTGAGAGTAAAGAAATAATTTTCCTTTAAGCCTTTAGCATATTAATCACAATTGTTTTAAATTCATGGTCTGATATTTCCAAACATCCCTGCCATAGCTGAATCTGGTTCTGATGCTTGCTTTATTTCTTCAAACTGTGGGTTTTTTTTTTTTTTCCTTTTGGTATGCTTTGTAACTTTTTTCTGATAGCTGGACATGATATACTAGATATAAGGAACCCCAGCAAACAGGGCATTAGTTGTGTGGTGTCAAAGAAAGGGAAGCATTCTACCTACCATCTTGTGATTAGGTCTCAGTGTTTTAGTGAGAAGTGTCCCTGGACTGTGAACTTCACAAGTGCTTCTCAGATCTCCCCCGACCTTCCTAAGGCAGGCTGAGATGGCTAGAGTGAGCTGGAGTTGCCTATTTCTCTTCTCCCAAATCAGTTAGGCTCTGACAAAACTCAACAGGTTAGGCTCTGGTAAAATAGTTTCTCTTGAGGTCAGGCCTTTCTAAGAAGAATGGAATGTTCTGGCTTATTTCAAAGTGGTTTCTTTTCTCCTCTTCTTTGCTGAGAGCATGAGGGGCTTTTTCTCTGATATTCACTGTGAGAATCTATTGGAGCTCCTAGAGCCAAAACTCACAAAAGTATGCCTCCTTCCAGACTAGACCCCCTTCCCTGAGGTTTTAAGTCTCACACATGTCCACACTGAGCTTCCAGCTATTTGTCAGTTACAGTTCAGGTTTTCCTACCTCGGTACTGGTTCCCATAGAGGTTTTTGCTCATGGGTTTCAGCTCCAGTAAAAATTGCCTCCTTCTGCTCCAGCTACCTATGAGGGTAGTTAAGAAAGAACTAAATGCCAAAACTCTCTTCCTATAGTAACCTTCACCCTACAACTTCCCACCACAGTACCTTGGATTCCTATGTGAACAGACCCCTGGGAGCCCAGCAAGTTTTCTTGACATATTTAGTTATGCCCAAGTTGCATAGTGAGTATGTCTCCGTCTCAAGTTGGGACTCTGCTACACTTAGGTAAGTCAGAGGCACAATTAAAGAGCTTTGAGATTTGATCCTGTGGATTTTCATTGAACAGAAAACACCAGAGATAGGAATTAACTCCTCTTTGACATGGTTATGAGTTTCTTCTAATATTCTTTTATTTTTAAAGATTTTATTTATTTATTTGAGAGAGAGAGAGTGAGCATGAGAGGGGGGAGGGTCAGAGGGAGAAGCAGACTCCCTACCGAGCAGGGAGCCCGATGCGGGACTCGATCCCGGGACTCCAGGATCATGACCTGAGCCGAAGGCAGTCGCTTAACCAACTAAGCCACACAGTTTCTTCTAAAAGCCAGTTAGAATTTGCAGTTCACAAAGACTCCTAAGCCCAAAATTTAACTATTGGGTGACTGTCATCAACTTCTGCTATTGAAACTGGTTATTGTGAAGCCACAGACTTGATGAAGGCCTTTTGATAATAGAAGTTGTCTTGTACCTTTGTGCTTATAAAAATATACTTTGCCTCGGGATGATTTTAGTTTGGGGAAGGTAATAAAAGTCAATTATAGACAGAATTGGCTTAATTTGGAATGAAGTTGTTTCCAACTGCAGTACTCACACATACTGCTGGTCAGTATATTGAACTGAAATCCCCATTCTTTGGGCAAACTAAAAGCTACATATTTTCCACAGTTAATTATGAAAACTATACACCTTATCAAGAATACACAGAGCATATAACAAATAGCTGAAGGGAATACCATGAGGTTTTTTTTTATTATTATGTTATGTTAATCACCATACATTACATCATTAGTTTTTGATGTAGTGTTCCATGATTCATTGTTTGCGTATAACACCCAGTGCTCCATGCAGAACGTGCCCTCTTTAATACCCATCACCAGGCTAACCCATCCCCCCACCCTCCTCCCCTCTAGAACCTTCAGTTTGTTTTTTAGAGTCCATAGTCTCTCATGGTTCATCTCCCCCTCTGATTTCACCCCCCTTCATTCTTCCCCTCCTGCTATCCTCTTCTTCTTTTTTTTTTTTTAACATATAACATATTATTTGTTTCAGAGGTACAGGTCTGTGATTCAACAGTCTTACACAATTCACAGCGCTCACCATAGCACATACCCTCCCC
>NC_138382.1:25132947-25148678 GCF_054177405.1 Leptonychotes weddellii | reverse complement strand
CTCAGTTTGTTTCCTGAGATTAAGAATTCCTCATATCAGTGAGATCATATTATACATGTCTTTCTCTGATTGACTTATTTCACTCAGCATAATACCCTCCAGTTCCATCCATGTCATTGCAAATGGCAAGATTACATTCCTTTTGATGGCTGCATAATAGGGAATATCATGAGTTTTAAACTTAAGTGAGCAAAATCTTTTTTAAAGCTTTATTCATGATTTGAAGACTGTTTTCATTATGAAATTGCTCAACTTTTTTCTGTGTAGCATTGAACTAATTCCTAAATAAAAATTAAAGAATTAGTCTCAAACCCATAATAGTTAGTGAATCTTCTGTCTTTTAATAAGTCTAGAACAAACTCCACAAAAATCAATCATTATGCATCTTTGAAATATAGAAAATTATTGTTATGAAAGTTGAAATTAAATCTTAAGGGTTTCAGCAAGTCTTTTTTAGCATGTAAATTGTAGCACTGGTTTCCCAAAATGAGTTCTAAAACAATAAAATGTACCTGGGGATCTTGTAAAAATGTAGATTCTGATTCATTAGGTCTGAGAGGGGCCTGAGATTCTGCATTTTCACAAGCTCTCAAGAAATGCCATACTGCAGGTCCACAGATCACACTTCGAGTAGCAGGGGTAGGCGACCCCTGCTGAGCCCTCATTATTTATTAAAAAACACAGCTGGGAAGGTAATATGTTGCAACAGGAAAAGCAATGCCCCAGTATCAAATGACATTAGTGTAAGTTTAAGCCCTGCCACTTGCTTGCTGTGAATTCTGGAACAAATTCATGCAATGATTGTGAGCTTCAGTTTTCTTATCTATTATGTGTATATAATTCCTGTCATACCCAGTTCAAAATATGGTGGGGCTCTTCTAACTTAAAGTTTATGTTCTAAGTTAATGTGTAAGGCAGACATGTATATATGTACACATGGTGTATACATATGATATGTGTGTATATGTTTGGAAGTACATTTAAATCTCCCATTATGTACATCATTTCAATAAATGTAACACAGGTAGGTAGAGGCTTTGTGTACTCATCTAGACAATGATCTCTTCCTGGACAGTTGGCATCATGGTTTGTTGCAACATCTTTTAGCCCCAGTGAAGTTCACATTACTTTCTATCACCAAGAAAGGGTGGAGAATACAGTAATAGGACAAATCCCCTAAGGACTGCCCCATGATCCCCAAAGACACAAGAGTAATTTCGAATTAACTTTCAAATACATTTGTATGAAAGATTGTATCCTCTTTCAGAAAGAATAATCCACAACATTCACTTATAAACAGAAACTTAAATTGCAACAGATGTTTCCCTTTTTGAAAAGGTTCCTGAATTCATTGACAGACCTTTGGCTAAACTGATGAATTAATTTGTTCAGGCCAGATTTCAGAAATCCTCTAATAATTCTTCCCTTTACACATGTTGACTTGATTTCTGAGAACTACAGAATGTGGTTTCAACATTTTAACCTTTACTACTTTAATCAACTAACATTTATTGCAGGGTTGGATGATGACCGATCACTGAAAGATACAGTTAACTAAGATATAGTCTAATTTGTCAATTAAATAAGGCTGGATATTTAAATAATAAGTAGAAATCAATCTGTGTCACTGAATTTTGGAATGTTTGGCAGCTTCATGTAACTCTTTTTCTTCTAGGACTATTTGAAGATAAATTTCTAGATATTGCTACAAAGCTTGGACATGCATATCATGGGTACATTTATTTTATTTTATTAAGATTTTTATTTATCTATTTGTCAGAGAGAGAGAGCACAAGCAGGGAGAGTGGCAGGCCAAGGGAGAAGGAGGCTTCCTGCTCAGCAGGGAGCCCGATGTGGGGCTCCATCCCAGGACCCTGGGATCATGACCTGAGCCAAAGGCAGACGCTTAACCAACTGAGCCGCCCAGGCGCCCCTCATCAGTACATTTAGATGTGGCTGGTTTAGCTTGGCTGTATACAAGCCAACTATACCAAAAAAATTTTAGCTATACTGTAAATAGATTTATTTATAATGGGTTAGTCTCTTTTCTCATTAATACATGAAAACTAAGTACCAATTTAGCATGGTTCAAGCCAAGCTTTAATACAAAATTTAGCTAAGCTTTTAAAATTTTAGTCTTGTTAACTCTCTATACTAAACTTGAGATGAACATTGCTTATCATAAACAAATTTAAGATCAAGTTTGGTAAAAATCTTTTTAAGAGTATCTGTTAGAAAACTATTTCTAGAGCCCAATTAATCAAATGTCATGGGTCTTTTCTTATGGTTAATTCTAACAGGGCAATGAGAGAAGTTGAGTGGATCACTTACTGGTTATAACAAGTATGGATGTTGTTAACATGTTAACAACAAATTTAACAAATGTTAAATTGGTAACATTTTCCTTTTTGATATGAGTACTCTCAATGTCTGGGATTCTTGTTAGATGATTATAGTGAGACTACTCATAATTTCAAGATAAAATGCCTTCTATGCATTGGGAGGGCCAGGTTATGACTGTCCCAATCTTATGTTGGTTGAGTATAAGATAAAGGATAAAACCCACTTAGCATAGTGGTTCTCAAATTTGAGTGTACATTAGAGTTACTTGGAGGTTTAGTCAAAACACAGATTGTTACTAGGTGCTAAGATCATTCAATGGGAGGGGCGCCTGGGTGGCTCATTAGTTAAGCCTCTGCCTTCGGCTCAGGTCTGATCCCAGGGTCCTGGGATCGAGCCCCGCGTCGGGCTCCCTGCTCCACGGGAAGCCTGCTTCTCCCTCTACCACTCCCTCTGCTTGTGTTCCCTCTCTCGCTGTGTCTCTGTAAAATAAATAAATAAATAAAATCTTTTAAAAAAGAAAGATCATTCAATGGGAAAAGAACAATCTTTTCAATAAATGGTACTGGCAAAACTGAACATCCACATGCAAAAGAATGAAGCTAGATCCTTGTACCATATACAAAACTTACCTCAAAATGGATCAAAGACCTAAGAGCTAAAATTAAAACATGAGAGATAAAACTATAAACCTCTTAGAAAAAAGCATAGGGAAAATGTTTCATGACCTTGGATTTGGCAATGATTTCTTAAACAGGAAACAAAAAAATAGATAAATTGAACGTCACAAAAATAAAGATCTTTTGTGCATCAAAGGACACTTTCAAGAGAATGAGAGGACAACCCACAGAATGGGAGAAAATATTAGCAAATCATATATCTGATAAGGGATTAATATCCACAATATATGGAGAACTCCCAAAACTCAACAGCAAAAAATTAACAACCCAATTCAAAAATGGAGAAAAGATTGGAATAGACATTTCTCCAAAGAAGATATGTAAATGGTTGGGGATAAGCATATGAAAAGATGTTTACCATCACTTGTCATTAGGGAAATACTAATTAAAACCTCAGTGAGATACCAATTCATACTCATTAGGATGCCTATTATCAAAAAATATATATATAAGCAGTAAGTGTTAGCAATGATGTGGAGAAATTAAAACCCTTGTACATTGCTGGTAGGAATGCAAAATAGTGCAACCACTATGGAAAACAGTTTGGCAGTTCCTTAGAGAGTTAACATAGAATTACTGAATGATCCACTTCTTAGCACATACTCACAGGAATTAAAAGCAGGGACTCAGGGGTGCCTGGGTGGCTCAGTCAGTTAAGCATCTGACTCTTGATTTCAGCTCCGGTCATGATCTCAGGGTCATGGGATCAAGCCCCTCGTCAGGCTCCATGGAGCCTGCTTGAGATTCTTGCTCTCCCTCTGCCTCTGCCCCACCCCCCACTCTCCTTCACACAGGCTCTCTCTCTCAAAATAAATAAATAAAATCTAAAAAACAAATAAATAAAAGCAGAGACTCAAAGGTATGCTGTTGACCAATGTTCATAGCAGCATTACCCATAATAGCTAAAAGTTAGAAACAACCCGAATATTCATCAATAGAGCAAAAGCTAAACAAAATGTAGTCTATACATACAATGGAATATTATCCACCTGTAAGAAAATAAAAAAAACAATGAAATTCAGGTACATGCTATAACATAGATGAACCTTAAAAACATTACGCTAAGGGAAATAAGCCAGATGCATAAAGAAAAATGTTGTATGATTGCATTATATGAGGTATATAGAATAAGCAAATATATAGAGGTAGAAAGTAGAAGTAACCAGGGACTGGGAGTGGGTGGGAGTAGGGGGGTTATTATTTACTGGTACAGAGTTTCTGTTTAGGAGGATGAAAAAGTTCTGGAAATGGACCGTGGTGATGGCTCTGCTACAGTAGCCCTGCATTTAAAGCTACTGAACTGTATACTATACAAATGGTTAAAGGGTATATTTATATTATGCATATTATGCATATTTTGTGACAATAAAAAAAACAAAACAACTCATGGATTCCTAGGCTCTATCCCCAGAGGATCCGACTAGGTCTGGGTTAGAGCCGGAGAACGTCCATTTCTAACAAATTCCCAGGTGATGCTCATGCTGCTGGCTTCAAAACCATGCTTGAAGAAACCTTCCTTTAAAGATGAGTTCTTCTCACCCAACAAGAGAAGGCATTTAAAAGAGGATTTTAAAAAATAATTCCAAGTTGTGGACCAATTCTGGTTGAAGGTGGTAGATATGGTGTTCAGAAGGATTCTTGAATCTTGTTCAGGTGCAGTGGGAAAGAGCTTTAGGACAGAGCAGCAATGCACACCATAGATACGGGAGGGGCAGCCGACAGTACAAATACCACGTATTTATCATCCACAAGGTTGATTGGTTTTTTTTTTTAAAGATTTTATTTATTTATTCATGAGAGACAGAGAGAGAGAGAGGCAGAGGGAGAAGCAGGCTCCCAAGGAGCAGGGAGCCCAATGCAGGACTCGATCCCAGGACCCCGGGATCATGACCTGAGCTGAAGGCAGACGCTTAACCATCTGAGCCACCCAGGCGTCCAAGGTTGACTGGTTTTGATCTCGTTCTTGTTATATCCATTTTATAGTACAATCTCATTCTTGCCCTTGAATTTAATTCATATCACAGGAGTAGAACTCTTTGGTGCGAGGCTTTAGCCAGAGTTAGGTCAATGTTGCCCAACCAGGCCAGGGTGTAGGTTTTTCCCTTGTGGGGGTTGGAGGAGGGTGGTGAGGTGGTGGAATGGGGGAGGAGAGAAGAGGATCAGAATAAAGACAGGGCGAAAGCTGACAGGATCAATTTGGAGAAAAGAGTGGCAAACAGGAAAGTGTGTGCAAAGGTTTCTTGTGAATGCCCAAGGACTCAATTAAAAGCAGGCCAAAGCTTGAGAACTGGGTTGGAAGCTAAAGCCTGTGTGTGTTGGGGTGGTGGGGGGACGGCAGGGGTGAGGTGGGGAAGCGGGTACAACACATTTTTCAGGGACCAGCCCCATCACTGGCTCAGAATCTCTGAGGTATGGCTTTTTTTAGGCAAGTTGTACCCAAAGCCTGAGTTACATCTGGAATTCAAGAATTCTCCATGTTTTGAATATGGCCTAGAGAACCCATGTGGTCCACAGGCTACATTTTTGCCACCCACAACTTTGAGCCACATTTATAGGAGCCAGTGAAAGAGACAATCTGCTGAGTCAGAGTAAAATCTAACACTTCAAAAGATATTATCCAAATAGGCATTCATACATGTTGCCATATTAAGCACTCAAGTGGTCCCATTAATAACAAACTCTTTAGACACCAAGGCATTTACATCACAAATTATGTTACGAATTATAAATAGACGGTAAAGCAGCTGAGAATGTGAAGTCAGGGGTCCTAAGTTGTGTTGCTAGCTCAAGCACAGGCCTAAAAAAAAAAGCATCCACCTCTCAGTTCAGGTCAACAATTTTCCTTGAGTATTTTTTTACATGGCACTTAGGCAAATAGTATATAAATAAGACCAAATGTCTGTCTTGAAAGTGCTTAAAATCTAATGAAGGGAGAAAGATAAATACACAAATTAATAAATGCAAGACATGGAAATAAAATGTTATGTGAGAGATACAAGCAAAACATTGACCAAATTTCAGCAAATACACAAACAGAAGCAGTTAAGTTAACTTCTCTGTATCCATTAGAATACTCTTAGCATGTCCAGTTCCCAATACAAAGCAGGCAGTTGATAAATGGTTTCTTGAATGAACTAAAAGATCATGTTTCTTCCCAGGCCTTAACAGTCTGCTAATGGCCTGGTCTGTGATTTATTCACTCTTAATTTGCATAATTAGACCCAGGATCTATTTCTATGCCACAAAATCACACATAGATCAGTGCATTAACAACCGTGAAATACTTTCTAGTCCTGTGCTCCTCAGGTGGAAGATAAGCAAGCTTGGGACAATCTACTAAATAGAATATAATTCAAAGAGGTATTTAAATAAAAGAGGATATTGATAGAGCCATGAATACAAACGCAGTAAAGGAGAAGTTAAGATCTGCACGTAGGGTCGGTAGAGTTGAAGGAAATGGTTCTGTACTGTTGACCTCCGAAACTCACGTCTGTTTCTACCAGAGGAGCACGGAACAGTTCTTAAGACTGTTAGACGTACTAAGAGCCACATATGAATCAGTCATGCAAGTTTCTCTTAGCATCCAATTCATATCACATATCACATTTGGCACGCTGACCCATTTTTGCAGGAGGCCAAGACGGAATGTGCCTGCGAGTGGAAATCCTTTCATTTTGTACATTGACTGGAGATGCCTGCAGATTGGGCTTCGTGTGCTTGGCAATATGGAGCCCGTGTTGCAAAGGAAAAGCAAAAGGGGTTGAGTTGTTTGGAATTTCTTGGCAGTGGAAAACATTTTTCAAAGAGAAGTGACTTCAAGGCAGTGTTCTCAAAAGTTATGAAGTTCTAAATGTGTTTTAGCACCTTTTTTTTTTTAAGGAAAATCTCAGAACTGATTAATTTATTTCTGTTCCACTGAGGAATACAATAAATATGTTATAGTTCTGAATCCTACTCTGCAAAATTAATCTTTCTAATTACATAAGCAAACATGAGTCCGGAGCTAGGGAAACTAGCCACAAAGGATAAGGAATGGAGAGAATCAGACCTTTTGGCAGAATATTATGATATAATTTTGCAATACGGAATTTTATTATCTGCTTCACGGTTTTTAGAATAACAAAATTACAATTCAGTGTGTGTATTTAACGCATTCCTATTTGACAAACAAGTCAAAGTCACTAACCAATAACATCACATCCTACCATATAAACTGTTAAGTAATAATAGGGTATTCCTTCAGCCACTGACCAAGCATCCCCACCTAAGGAAATTACCTCGTTTCTCTGACCTTTATTTTCTGTTTTTGTATTCCCCCAGAAGCCAACCCTGAAACAAGGACTTGAGCGCAAGCAGTTACTTAGGAGGCGCGGTGGGTGGAATGCAGGAGGCTGCTCCTACTGGCTGGGGAGAGCTGACTGTATACGTCTCTTCCCAGCTCCGTGTTCAGCGATGGCGCACGGGCAGCTTGAGATAGGACGTGGTAGGAGTATTTACACCATGGAAATCAGCAAGTGCTAAACATCAGGGCTGTTTTCGTTTTGTTTTCTTTATGCTTTGAGCACCAGTTTGCTTGCACACCATTAGTATAGGATACACAGTAACAGAGGGGAGCGGTAAGACAGGAAAGAGACACATTATTATTTTTTTTAAAGATTTTCTTTATTTATTTGAGAGAGAGAGAGGGAGCTCGAACAGGAGAGAGGGAGCGAGCAAGCACCAGCGCGGGGGGAGACAAAGAGAGCAGGAGAGGGAGAGGGAGAAGCAGGCTTGTATCAAGCAGCCTTACTTGGGACTCGATCCCAGACCCTGAGATCATGACCTGAGCCAAAGGCAGACGCTTAACTGACGGAGCCACCCAGGCGCCCCAAAGAGACACACTGTTAAGAGCACGTTAATAAGCCTGTTGTCCCTGGACTTAAGCTGGAACTTAATTCTGGGGAGAAACTGTAGGTGATGGTACAGGACACACTGCGAAGGTATAATACACTGCAGAAGCGTAACCCTGCTGAGAGTAGAGTGAGCAGGAGTATTTTTATATCCATTCAGCCGCTCATTGGAAAGATGTCTGGGCAGGGGTGGCTGATTCCCCGTGTTGCTTCTGCCTCTAGTAAGCAGGGAAGAGAGGCCTCGTCTCTCCTCAGCAAGGAGATGCAAGTCGGCGCTGAAGTGATAGGACCCTGGAACATGGGTGGGACACCAACAGCACCTGCTACAATTTCTTTATAAAATAAAAATAAAAACATCTACCATCTCATTTCACTTTAACTTAATGGAAATAGTCTAATGTAAATATATAAATGTTCACATATGTCTATTTATTAATTATATATCTGTTTTCTAATTTTTTAGTTGACCCACAATGTTACATTAGTCTCAGGTGAACATATAATTATATTTTTTATAGAAACGCTTGGCATTCCTAAGATACAGGCAAGATGTTCACTCATTGTATTTTTGTTATCATGATAAAAATGATAATGAACAATTGCCACCCATGAATTTGGAGAGCAAGAGGAACAAAAGAAAAAAACACTTTCTTAGCAGAAAGACTAGTTTGTTTTTTTTATAAGGAGAATGTCACTGCTGGAGACCAGCAGTTTGTGAAGCTGAAGTTGACAAGTAGGCACATAGTAGACACTTAAGGAGATAAGCAAAGACCTCTACTTAAAATCACCTTCTCCTCTGGACTATTCTGATCCCCAACATCTCCCCCATTGGTTCTCCCTCTGGGTTTGGAGCCTGCAAGGCCACGCTGATGATTTAGTAGGTTAAATACTACATGAGCCCACAAATATCCCTGATATTGGTGCAGGGATGAGTTTTCAGGACACTAGTCAGGCAGTAAAAGGAGGTTTCACAGTAGAAGAAGGTGGGGGAAGTTCAGAGCCTGGAATTCTGGGTAAAGACAAGGCAAGTGCAGAACGCAGAGGCCAGAAGACAAATGGCACTCCAATGTCAGCTTTTCCCAGAGCTGTCCCCACCTCCCCTCGGCCCGCCCATTAATTGCCTACCACTGCCCGGGACTGACCTTAACATACTGGATGAAAGTAGCTTGGTGGCTGTTAACAGACCCTGAAACACCTCCCTTACTCTCTTCCTGATGCCTGAAGTTCTATTGTTAGAATTGGGCTTAAAAGAGAATTCCCTGCAGACTGTAAGCAACTGAGTCTTAACAGTAAGTTCATAGTTTGCTCTCAGGTGTGTGGGTGGGGGGAGAAGGCAGAAGGAAGGAGAAGACCAAGAAAGGTAGGCGAGCATGAGAGCACAGGATCCCTGCAAAGCCTGTATGGTTTGAAGAAGATACACAGAAGGGATAAAAGGAAGGGCAATAGGAAGAGAAGAAACAGGTGTGTTCCAAAATGACCCAAGCAAATCTGGCCGTGTACCACTCTTAGGTTCCCTTCGAACTTCGGTGAGAGCTGCTGAGGAAGAAGTTTTTGGGTCGGCGACTTCCCCCCAAACTCACCGTCAGGTTATAATGAAAGCAAGTCTCACAAATTCCGCTACCTTACAAATATTTATCAAACACACGTGCAGGCAAGAAGGTCCCAGACATTTCTTACCACCTGTTTCGTTGGCCCCACAAGGTCCCAGCCTCCTACCCTTTTAGGTGCTCTGAGCACTACATTTCATGAGGGGCTCATTTGAGAAAAATGCAACAGTATTCCAGAAGCAGGATTCTTATTAGTTAACCTCATCAGAACCTTAACCAATGACTGGACATAGGACTGTTTAGGAATCAAGCATGAACACCAAGGCAAAGGGCACAGGCTACAGACTCATTAGAGTCTCACATCGCTTACATTCAAGGGGGGAATGTTGAAATTAGAAAAAAACAAAAAACAACTTTTAGTTAATCCATGCATCTTGAATACCTTTAAATTCAACATTTAGAGGTCATGTATAGTGTTTGTCATGACAGTCAACAGACCACTATTTTCATCAACAAAATCTCATTTTTGACATTCACTATGCTAATTAGAAAAGCCCCATGTGTTGGTCAAGGAATGGCTTCTGAGTGTGTCCTCTCTGGTTGGATGCAAGCTCACCATCTTAGCTGGGGATTTTTGGTTAGAGCAACCGAGAGTGCCTGGCTCTGGGCAAGTATTTTGTGGTCAATTGCAGACATTCTAATCATCGGCATTTGGAGGGGGGTAGGGAGCGAGGGGGCCCTAAGACAAAATCCACATACTTAACCGTTTTGAGTAAACTAACCTACCAACAGGAGTTTCCCATCCAAGTATTTTTCTGTTATTTTATTTAAAGTATCTTATCAATTTGATTTCTCAGAATTTGGATTTTCTAGGAAAATAAAACTGTTGGCTCTTCTCCAACAAAGAAACATGTTTACTCTTTTCTAATCGCCCCTGGAGACATGCACTTTTCTTATTTCACTCCTCCAGTTAAACCTAAAAGATAAAAAGTTGAAATGCTAATAGACTTCAAAGAATACACTTTAATCTTATCCATTGCCTGGAGAGCAATTGCAGGTTACCTAGTTGGCTTTTATAAAATTATCTGAAACATATCTTTCAATAACAATTTGAAGTTAGTGGCTATTTTTCATTGCTGTGTCGTCTTGGAGTTAAGACACTGAAACTGCAGAAATATCATGCTCACGTCAGGTTGGAGGCATTCTGGGCAAGCCAATCTTGTAAACCTTACTAATTTGGGCAATGGTTCTGCTCATCTACCAACAAGTAATCCAAATTGAAAAACTAAGTTAAGAGTCAGAAAAGAACAAGTCAGGGAAGAGAACACTTGTCCAAATTCATGTGTAATCACAAGTAATACTGTTCATTGGCAGAGAAGTGCAAGGGGACTTCTGTCATCTCTCATCAAGAGAACAGATGTAGGGATTATTTATAATTAACCAATAAACTAGGCAGCAAAATCATCAATTTCTACTTAAAATATCCCTGAATATTCATGTTCCTAAGTCTAACTAATCATGTATGTTGAATAAATACAAGTGTTAATGAAACCAAAACAAAGTGAGGGAGGGTGTCATGAAGTTCATAAAACTTATTTGGTGGAACAAAGAATTCATGAGCCTTGACTCAGCTATTTCGTTGCAGCAATTTCCTTGCCAGCCATGGTAACGGACGGTTTAATAGACAGTTTGAAACATCTGTGACTCCCCCCTGCCTGGCAGCCCTGTCCTTGGTTTAATAGACCCTGCTGGAACAAACAGTCTGGCTAAGTAAGAAAGACAGCATCTTAACTAAAACTCTCAAAAACAAACAAATATCCATTTAATTTGGAAAATAAACTGATCTTTAAAAAAAATAATAAAAGTAAATTAAATCTCAGCGGGAGACTTCCACATAGGCGACCAGTGAATGAAGACGAGGCGCCACGGTGCTGCGTGATAGAGATCCAGTGTGAGATTCAGTGTTTCCCAGTTAGAATCTGGTAACTATCTCCTCCACGGGGTTACAGATTCGTAATAATTTGGGAAATGCCGTTCAGTGAATGTCTTTATGCCTTCAGATGTTTGATTCCTGCTATGGATCTGAATCTTCTGTACCTGTTTACTACCATGAAACAGCAAGTATCACTCCTTCAAGTGGCCTTGCAGGTACCCCATCTTACTTTCAGGAGAGCCACTCTCTGCCTTCCTCTGGCACACGACTCAGCACATCCACATCCCCAGGCTGGAGGTGTCTCCATCTGACGTTTTGTAGCAGGGTCAGCAGGCTTTATTTAGTGACAACAAGTTCCCCACAGATCTTTTCTATACTCAGCTTTTTCTTACTGAGAAAAGTACTTGAAATGTTTCTCAGTATTTATTAATCTGATTCCATTAATCTGATTCTGGAATCTTCTAAATCATAGATTTTAGAAGATTCCAGATTACAAATATTCTGTCAAAGCCTGTGTGATTATGCCCTAGTAGAAGCATGCAGATCAAAAAAATAAAAATTTTTAAATAAAAAAATAAAAAATTTTAAATAAAATTTTTAAACTAGGATAAAACTAGGATACTGTCCTAACTCTCCTTTTGTTAAGCCTAAATCTGTATACTAATACAACATGCCAATGTCATGGTTTTTAATAATATGACCCAGTACATATGATGAGAAACACTGAATCTGTTGAATGAGTGTTATTGGAAAAAAATGCCAAAGAGGTTACTGCCTGTGTTCTCTTCCAAGATTTTTATGGTTGCAGGTCTCACACTTAGGTCTTTAACCCATTTTGAATTTATTTTTGAGTATGGTATAAGAAAGTGGTCCAGTTTCATTCTTCTGTATGTAGCTGTCCAGTGTTCCCAACACCATTTACTGAAGAGACCACCTTTGCCCCATTGAAGATTCCTGGTTCCTTTGTTGTAAATCAGTTGAGCATATACGCATGGGCTTATTTCTGGGCTCTCTATTCTGTTTCATTGATTTATGTACCTGTTTTTATGACAATACCATACTGTTTTGATTACTATAGCTTTGTAATATAGTTTGAAATCAGGGAGCGTGATGCCTCCAGCTTTGTTGTTCTTTCTCAAGACTGCTTGCGCTATTTGGGATCTTTTGTGGTTCTATACACATCTTAGGATTGTTTTCTTTCTGTGAAAAATGCCATTGGAATTTTGATAGGGATCGCATTGAATCCATAGATTGCTTTGGGTAGTATGGACATTTTAACAATATTAATCTTTCCAGTCCATGAGCACGGAATATCTTTTCATTTATTTATGACCCTTTCAATTTCTTTCATCAATATCTATAAGTTTTCAGTAGACAGGTCTTTAACCTCCTTGGTTAAATTTACTCCATCTTTCTACCTCTTGTCTCTCATTGCTCGAAGTTTGCCAGGCAGCCACTTGTTGGTGCTAGAGATGAGGTGAGGATGCACGGGGCTTTCTATCCAGCAAGACTAGGGAGCAGATGGGGTCAAGGGAAGCTGGGGAAGCTGGGGAAGCTGGGGTCAGTGACAGTGACGATCCCAAGTATAGCACAGTGTCTGTCTCACAGATGTTCCTCTCATCAGTTCCCCTGGGCTCAGGCCTGAGTAATAATAAGCAGGTGCTCTACGAGAAGAGTAGGAAAACAAGAAGCTGTCCCACTAGGGCTGCCATGGGCATCATGAGCTTTGGCCCCAGTGGCCCAGCAGCATGTAGAAGTGGTCCTAGTACCATGGCAGTGATGCCCTGTTGCTGGCTTCTGCACCTCTGAAGATAGTAACAGTGGTGTTAGCTGCAGTAGCAGACAGGTGCCTGCGTATTGACCACCGTAACCTTGACAGGAGACATGAGTTAGTGTCCCTGCTGGGGAAGGTCTGTGTCAGCAGCAGTGGCTGTGAAGGTTTGGGTGGCACAGCTGCAAGGGTGACAGACTGCTGTCCTCACCATACTCTACCCTTCAACAGGGTAGTTCTACCTGGTGGAAGGATTTTGCGTCTTGCTATCAAGGAATGGATCTATTAGGGTGAATCAGAAAGAGATCTCTTGACCCCAGCACCCGAGATCCATTCTTCCTGCCAGAAATTAGATTTTTAACTGACAAGTAACTTCAGCATCGACAAGAAGAAATATGGATTTAAACTTCAACATGTCAAATCCCTGTGCCTCCTTTCGACCTTCTTGTAGTGCAGTTTCTGCGTGATTTGGCCTTATCTTGGTGTTGACCTTAATTAGTCAAAGACACTGAAGAAACAGTGCAGTTTCATTACATTTTCAGATAATTCTCAGCTCTGAAAAGAAGTACAGAGGATACTTCATGGCGAAGCAATTTTTTTTTTTGACAAAGGAGATGGTCACTTGGAGTAATTTACTCAAAGTCACATCCAAGAAGACCAAGTGCTGTTTAGGGGTGAAGCAGATGGTTCCATAGTATTTCATCCTCTCATTCCAGATCTGGATCAAGAGGTGGGACACCTGGACAGATGTGCTAAGTGCAAGCTGCCAAATGATAAAGGCACTGAAATACCTTTGGAAATGTCCCAGGATATAGACCAGTGTACTTATCGGGACTCCTCAAGGACAGTGTGACGTGTGGCCAGGAGGTAGGGCAGGCTGGGGGAGCCCCAGCCACAGGTAAGCGCAAGGAGGAAAGGATGACCAGTGATTTGCCTTCTAAAAGGGCCTAGCATTCCCCTGAAGAACTTTGGCTCGGCCACCACTGCACCTTCTCTGGTCTTCCACCACACAGCACTTTGATTCTCCTTTAGGCAAATGTTGAGGAGGTCCTACTGAAAAGCAAATAAGAAGGCTGCCCTGGGCTTGCCCGCTTTCACCTCAACCCCCGTGCTACGAGGCAGAGCTGGTTCTGGCCCCTCTGGCCTCTCCTCCAGCCCCTGCTCTGATTCTTCTTATGCAGCGTTTCAAGACTGCATCTCCTGAAGCTCCGGCCATCTCACTTCCACGTTCCCAAGCCCCCAGTGATTTCCCATCCGCAACTCAAGGAGGCCCGGTGCATCAGTAGGGAGTTCTACAACGTCCAAAACCTGCCCCCACCACCATTTTAACTTTCTTTTCTGTTACTCCCCTTTCGTATCCCTATTCTGGTCAAATCAAAATACTTGCTGCTTTGTTGCACACCATGTGCATCAGCTTTTTGTGGCTCTGCTCATGAAACTCCCTCAGGTTACATTGCTCTTGGTCCCTTTCTCCCCTCACCTGACCCCCGCTCTTCCACATCTGAATCCATCCCAGCCTTCACAGCCCAACTCTGTGCTACCCCTTCCACAGAGTCTTCCATGATCTACCAAGTCTAACAGCTGGACTTGAGGGGCATTTCCGCTATACCACTCCCAAGGGATGGAATGTTGTACAGGTTGCGTCATAGCTGGTTTATGTTTATCTTATCCACCCTGTAATAAGCCTGTCAATTCTTGGAAGCTCCCCCAGGGTCCGTGCCATCTAGTCCAGTACTAGTAAGGCATCTCACTCCTCCTATGGGAGGAATGTTGACAATGAAAAAATATTTAAGGGGCACCTGGGTGGCTCAGTCAGTTAAGTGTCTGCCTTTGGCTCAGATCATGATCCCAGGGTCCTGGGATCGAGCCCCACGTTGGGCTCCCTGCTCAGTGGGGAGCCTGCTTCTCCCTCTCCCTCTGCTGCTTCCCATGCTTGTGCTCTCTCACACTCTCTCTCTGTCAAATAAATAAATAAAATCTTAAAAAAAATGTTTAAAAGGAAATGACTATTTGTAATTCTCCCTCTCCTACCACCAAAATAAGTTTATCATAGTGAATAATAATGTAATCTTCCTTAATAATATGTGAATATCATTTAAAAAGCAGATATAATCATAGGCATAATCAAGGGATGCAGGATGTCTGAGAGATCAATGAGAAAATTACCTTCTTGCATTTAGTATTTTTCACTCTTGCTCTTGTTTAAAACTATATCCCCAAAAGGAGTAGGGAAACAGTTCTATATAGTCAAGAAAGAAATATCCAGTTGATTGGAATATTGACATAAAAAAAAAAAAACACTGTGTACGTCAAAAGGAATATTTCCATCCTGAATTGGGACAATCAGAAGTGTGATCCTGATCTGTAGGTATGTGAATGCCTATTAAGTAAAGCAAAGTGAGAAGCCCCCAGTGAATACAGAAAACCAGTAATGCAGTCCTTTGCATTAGTGTAGGAATTTAGTAGACATCTGTTGTCTTATACTTGTCCATTCGTTCACTATACACAGAGTTATTGAGCTCATATACAGTGTCAGTTACTTCTCTAAGCCCTGGGGATATAACAGTGGAA
>NC_138382.1:25122593-25132847 GCF_054177405.1 Leptonychotes weddellii | reverse complement strand
GCATCGGGCTCCCTGCTCGGCAGGGAGTCTGCTTCTCCCTCTGACCCTCCTCCCTCTCATGCTCTCTGTCTCTCATTCTCTCTCTCTCAAATAAATAAATAAAATCTTTAAAAAAAAAAAAAGAAAAGAAAATAAAGTGATGTGAGGGCGAGTGATAAGAGAGGCTATACTCCAGATGGGTAGTCAGAAAAAGCCTCCACAAGGAGGTGACTCTTATTCTGAGACTTGAGTGCCACGGAACGAGCCTGTGAGAAGCTCTGATGGAAGGGCATTGGAGGCAGAGAAAACAGTAGGGTGACTCAACCACGGCACTGTTGACATTTTGGCCAGGACAATTCTTTCTTTTGGGCGCCTGTTCTATGCACTGCAGGATGCTTATTTAGCAGCATCCCTGGGTGCTCCCCACTAAGTACCAGTAGCAGCTCCCTCGCCCTACCTGCACTTATGAAAATCAAAATGTCTACAGACTTGGCCAAATGTCCCCTAGGGGCAGAATTGTGGTTGAGAGCCACTAAGCTGGAGTGAAGGCTCAGCTACCACCAAGCTTAAAGGGTCCAACCTACCAAAGCAAGGTCAAGAGATGTTTTTAACACTTGCTCCCTCTATATGACAAATTATTTTCTATAATAATTATGCAGCAATCCATAAGAATCATTTTATTCATTCTTAAGTTATTAAATAACTAACAAAGAAGAAGAAATTTTGATTTTACATTTTGAATACAAATAAAAACTTCAAGTAGACGCATTAGAAAACAGAATTGAAGCAAGTCAACTCCTGTTTTTCTTTACAAGCAGTCTCATTGGACACATCATATTGTGTCCAAAGAGAGCTTGAATGATCTTGAACTGTTAAAAAATCACTCTTGGAACTAGCATGTGTGTGGCTGAGTCTTCCCTAACTGTTTTATCTGGGAGAACTCCAAATTAACTTCCCTCTGAAATACAAAGTTCATTAAAGGATAAGGGATCACAATATGCTCATTTACAGCTTACCTATATATCATTAAAACTCTACATCCTTTCCACAATTGTTCAGAACTCAGACCAACAAATGTTTTTTTCAAAGGAGTATTTTTATCACTTACATAGTTTGCAATTGCTGTGGAAAGCACTAATAATAACTGGAAATGTGAGGTACTCTTCTGCATATCTTTTTGGGGGACACAATTCAACCCATAGTATTCTTATTATTCCTGTTTTGCATATTACTTACATTTTACAAAACAGAGACTAAAAAAAAAAAAAAAAAACAGAGACAAAACAACTTGCTCAGGATCATACAGTTAGACCCAAGTCTTGCTTTTTTGATTTTAAGTTACATATTCTTAAGTGGTGGTATAAATGTTTCAGTCTGGATTTTTTTAAGTGTGTAAGTTATTGCTAGTTTCATTAAGTCGTTCATTATTTCTCTCAGACTGTGGGAATATTACCACATGACTGAGTGTGATAAATTGGGCTATTATTCATTCTTACAATTACCTTTTTCTTGAGGCCCATTTGTGATCCTTCCCTTGCACCAATACCATCCAGGAGGTAGAGTTCACTCTTCCATGTGGGATCCTTCGCAGACAACTCACCTCAAACATATCTGAACACACATGAGCTGGTGCCTCAGGGTTCCTCGTCAGTGAAGCACACATTCCAGTGTGAAGCCTGCAGGTCAGTGGGAGCACATCCTGGGCTCATGGGGGATGCAAAAATACGGCTGGGCTGTTCTACTGGCTTTCCATAGCTCAGCTTCCCCTCCCCCGCACCCCCCCCACACCCCCCTCCGGAGATCTGGTTGGTGTTAGTTTGAACCAGAAAAGTTAAAGTCATCAAAAAAAACAGGAATTAAGATTCACACCAGTCAGACAATTAGAATTCGAGATAGGCAGACTTAAAAAAAACCCTACGTTTCTACAGTGCTGAACCCAAGTAGGGATTCTGAATTAAATTCAGGTATGTCATTCTTACAGCTTTTCTCTCTCTCTTTTTTAGGGATTGCACTCTTATAATTACAAGATACTTCTTTTGCATATCAATAATGAAACTTCCACATGTAGCTAATTAAGAAGTTTAAGACTGCCCATGCCAATACAAAAGTTTACATGACTAAAGTTAGAAGAGGAGGAAGATTCCTAAAATATTGCTGATTTAAAATAATAATCTGTTGGGCGCCTGGGTGGCTCAGATGGTTAAGCGTCTGCCTTCGGCTCAGGTCATGAATTCAGGGTCCTGGGATCGAGCCCCGCATCGGGCTCCCTGCTCCTTGGGAGCCTGCTTCTCCCTCTGCCTCTCTCTGTCTCTAATGAATAAATAAATAAAATCTTTAAAAAATAAATAAATAAATAAATAAAAATAAAAAAATAATCTGTTTTCTGATTACTTTATGTGAGTGTCATATGCCCAGAAGCTAAAAGAATTCAGGAAAAGGGGCAGAAAAGCAGACAATAAACATAAAAGAACATAATCATCTATACTCTGTAAAATCCATGACTTTGAGGGGTAGTTTACATGGAAATTTTGATTTGGAGCTGGAGGGGGATGGGTCTGGATATATTTGCAGTTGTCTCCTAGAATGGGGTGAAGGGCCAGTTAGAAAGCTGATAATATTTTTCAAAGCAGATGAGCCCCAAGGAAATATGACCAATAAAAATTCATTGCATTTAGCATTTTTTTCAAGAAGCTCTCCGATATAGTTCCTGCTTGCCTTTCCAGTTTCAGGCCTCCCTCCCTCCTTCCTAGCCTCTGTTCCAAGGATGTTGACCCATTTACGGATATATCTTTTATTGCTTTGTATCTCCAAAACTTAGCACAAGTCCTGGACCATACAGGGCACACGATAGATATTTGTTGCTTTGGTGGCTGAACGAATGGAAACCTAGCCATTCAATATAGATTGGATCTCATTTATTCTTTCTGACTCCCTTGTACTATGGAGGGCAGAATTGTTGCTGTGGAAAGCCCTAATAATAACTGGAAATGTGAGAAGCATCATTTTCTGGGAAAAGGAGGACATGTCGAACCTTCTCAGTCTGGTCTCATAGATAATTCCTCAACTTCAGGTGAGCAGAGAGGGCCTTAGTATTTGAGACCATTGATTCATAACAGGAACTGAGACACTCATTCATACTTTACCATATTGGAACATCTATATTATGTGGCAGCTGACAATAAATGGGCTCACCAAGTCCTTTTCCAAATCTTTAGTCTCACCAAATTATATTCACACTAGAAAATTTTTATTGGTCTTATTTCCCAGGGACTCTATGCCTAGAGAAGAGGAATGCTCAGCTCCTTTGCTGCCAGTTGGGACAAACTACGACGGACCATGCACTAGAGTCCCCTACAGGATCAGGCGGATGCCACCCCCTCAGACCTTAGCCTGAAATAGCTCCCCCGCATTGGGCTTCCTCCCTCTACTGTCCTGCTTCCCTCCCTCCTGACTGGTCTTCCCGCAAGTACTTCCTTAATAAACCCCTCTCATGCAAATCCTCATCTCAGAGAGTGATTTCTGGAGAACCTGACCTTACAAGGGTGTTTACTATGTGGGTGTATGAACATGTATAAAATGTCGCAACAATTCTCAAGGCCTTTTCAACCAAGCTGAACTTGACTTGAAGCTCTACCCGTGTTTCTCATTGGAAAGTAAACCTCCAAAAAGTCTAGAAAGAGCAGATGACATAGGTGTTCTTGGAATCCTGAGGACACGCCTTCTGTTTTTACAAAAAGCTGCCTGCCTCATGCATGGCAGTAGGTTTGACTATTTGGCCTTGCCTGACTAAATTAAACAAAAACAAGCATTATCAAATGTTTAGATTTACTGGAGCCTCCTGGCTTCAACGAGCTTGGTGAGTCACTCCTGACAAGCTCTAGCTGTATTAAGGCCATAAGCTCTGAGGTGGTGAGGTGGGTTCCCCTTGTTTTATTTTTAATCTAACAACACAAGCAATGCTAGCCACACCACTTGCAACAAGTAAAGAGTTAACCTTCGAAATGACCACAGTCCAGACGGCAGCATGCAAGTTATCAGAGCCATTTCATCTTCCAGAAGATTTATCACCGCCGAAACCCAAGTCTTTCATGTGGGTTTCTGCCACAATCCTTCCTGCACACCCCCAGAAGGAATCTGGAGTTGGCAGGTATGACACGGCACCGTGAACATGGATCTGGGCAAGAAACAGGACCCGGGAGGCAGACGATCAGCCAGGAAAACCATGCAGTTTTCGCCATTAGGCAAAAGATAGGCGCCTGGTGACAAGAATATTCAGAGCTCTTGGCGTCACTTCAGTCACCAACTGCTTTCTTCTCCTGTCCCCATTCTCAGCTCTTGCCAGATGCCTCCTTTTTAGCTACGACGCATGCTCCTCTCTCTTGGTTCTGCCCCAGATGTTTGCTTGCCCACACTCTGCTCCAAGAGCCTCAGCCCCCCTCAAGAGTTGTTCCTCAAGCATTATTTTCCTTCAGAAAGCCCAAGCATTGGTGTGCTTGGAGTCTGGAAAAAGGGACTTGAAAGAGCTGCCTGGCTCCCTGGCATGAGGACAACACGCTCATGTCCTCATGCCCGCATCTTGTTTCAGACACCCTGAAATCAAGTTTAAAAGCTCATTCTCTGTGGTCGTGAAATTTTACAAAATGCTACAGAGAATCAAATTTAGATGATGCAACTGCTTTATTTTCTGTACAATGTATTTTTAGCTGAAGGAGGTTTTCAGAGGAAAGCCTTATCTTTTATGGGATATCATGCCTGTCAAAAGCAATTAAATAGTACATAGAGGCCTCGGAGTGGGCTCAAGTGTAATCTGGATATGGTTTGGGTACATGAATAAATATAAATTTGACAAAGCCTCCTCGTATACGAACTGTAGCCTAAAACATACTACTTTTGGGAAAAAAAGAAGTTATTCAAATACTTTGATTTAAAATTGCTTCCACCAGTCATTGATTTATAAATGTCATTTGCCACGTAATTCTAAATGACTCTACAGACTACAGAACATGGAACCACTGGGATAAAGGAGACTTTACTGATCTTACATAAACCAGAAAGACTTTATTTAAACTTTAAATAGCGAGATGTATTGATTGTTTGGTCCAAGAACCTCTAGTTTCAGACAGCTGTCATTTAAATGATGGGATTTAAGAGAAACTAAGAGAATTCCTCGAAAACTGGACCACAGTTGATAAGAAATAAAGAATTAATTTGTTGTTTCTGTAGTCAATATATTTCAAAACCATGGCACATATTGCTCATTCCCTTTAGACACGTGATGTTAGGTCCACTTACACCATCAAGTCAGCCCACAGCAAAATTATTAGGTCTTTTCCTGCATAACCAACTATCCCAAACTTAATGGCATAAAACAACCACCCTTAGATTATGCTTATGAATTCTGTGGGTCAAAAATATGGAAAGGGCACAGAAAAGTATGGGCATACAAGGGCTCCATGGTGTCTGTGCCCTCAGCAGGGAAGACCAGAAGAGCCCAGCCCGAAGGATTCACTTCCGAGAGATTGCTTCTTCGCTCACAGGTCTGGCTTCAGGGCTGTGCTGCTCAAAGCTAGGCTCCCTGGGGTTGTTGACCCAGGTACTGTTATGTGGCTCCTCCATGTGCCATGACTTCTCACAGCATGGCTGAAAGGATCCAAGAGGGAACATTCCAAAAGCAAGCATTCCCAGAGCAAGGGTTCCAAGAGAACCAGACAGAAGCTGCCTAGCCTTTTCTGATCTAGTCTTGGAAATTATATAGCATCATTTCTGCCATACTTATTGTTTAAAGCACTCATAAGCCCACGTAGATTCAATGGGAGGAGTCAGTGAGTGGAGCATCCAGGGATAGGTGGCTGTTTTTAAAAACTACCACTATTAGGGTTTTGGCGAGATGGGAAAAATATGAGCTTGGTTTTGAATCCTGATTCCTCCATTTCTAAATGGGTGACCTGACCTCTTCCTCACTGTACACACACAGATCCTGATCTCACAGGGTTGCTACGGGTAGGCACAAATCCACGTTGGAGTGCATCAGTGTTCATAACCAGTTGGCTAGTTTTAATCCTCTTCCTTGTTTTCTTAGCTACCTTTACCTCCTTTCTCAGGCAGGAGCATCCTCAATCTCCCTGCCATAATCCCATCAAAATCTGCTCCCAAAGCCATTGTGCGGGAGGTAGAATCGCCAGGGTGCTCCTCAGTGGCTCGGGGAGGAAATGGCGGATGCCCACGGAAGTTGCACCTTGCGGGGGTCACCTTCTCCACCGTGCCTGAGAACCCGCCCCTCCCTTCTGGCTGTGTTAGAATTCCAACCCTCCCTTCTTGTGACACCTGTAGAAGCCATTGACAGACATTCTTTAAGCCCTCAGGAATTTCCTTTTCCTTTAAAGAAAGTGAAATGGAATTCCAGATCAGGGACCCGCGGGATGGAATTTTTCTGAAGTATGTGTTTCTGTTCTTTCTACTTCCCGTCCCCACCTGGTGTCAAATCAATTGAGGAAAGGCATCCAGAGAAGGTAAAGGACACGTTCAGCCTGGCTTCCCTGTCTGCCTAAGTTCTCTGAGCACGTTACCTAAATCTGCTCCAGTCACCAGAGTAGTTTCATTCATTACTGGAGCCAAAGAACACATAAAATATTCCAAATGGAGTTGCTGAAGACAATATTGTATCCAGTTATGACAAAAGAGTGGCATGCTGAGTTAGTTCTTCATTTATTGTCATTGTTCCAATTTTTTAGTCACCTCCCTGGTCTCTTTATTGTCACTCCTGGTCTCCTCAGATTCACCTTCACATGAGTCAGAGATCCTTCTGGAAGCAGCCAGGCCACACTGCTGCCCTGCTCAGACCTGTGATGGTTTCCTATTATACTTGGAGTAACATCTAAGGTCCCTGCGGTGGCTGCCAAGGCCATCCACAGCCAGTTCAAATATTTCTCAGACTTCATTTCCCTCCTTAGGCAGGGCCAGCCGTGCTGACGTGTGCAGGTGCCCAGGCCCTGAGCTTCGAAGGGCCCCACACTTGGTTCAGTGCTCTGCTGTTGCTGTTCTGAAGGTTTTAATACATTTTGAACCAGGGGCCCTGCATTTTCATCTTGCACTGGGTCTTGCAAGTCACGTAATGGCTCTCGCTGCAGCCACGCGAGCCTCCTCTGGGCTGCACGTGGGCCAGGCCCATAGCCCCCCGGGCTGCGGCCATCAGCCAGGGGCTACCCGTTCCTGCTTCTGAGAAGGTGCCCGTGACACGCTCACTCGGCTGCCTCTCTCCGGCACTCAGGTCTCATGTCTCCCCACCACCGACGCCTTCTGCGACCGCCACGTACGCGGTCACTGCCTCCCCGTGCGCTGAAGCGTTTCCTCTTCAAAGCCCTGGCTGCCCCTGTGTGATGGAGCATAGTCACTTAGATGCAGAGGTGTTTCCAGTTGTCCTCGTAGAAGTTCCTCCAGGGCAGGGACTCCCGGGCGTGGTCATTTCTTTGACCTTGGGGCCTGACACACTTGCCGGCGCATAGCTGTTCCTCAGTACGTTATTGTTAACTTACTCCTCACGAATACCACACATGCTGCCCATCACCCCAAGAGCACCTTTTAATTCTATGAATTCGGTTGTGAGAAGAGTTCAGAGAACACATTTGGAAATACACCATTTTGCTTTCACTGTGGTCACTTGGCTTTTCTCAGACGGCCACACATTCCCGTTCCGCTGAATCTCTCTGCCTTCTTTTCCCTCTTTCTCTCTCTCTCTCTGCTTTGCAATGACTCCAGCTCTGTGCTTCGAACATTCGAGATATGAAGAAGTTGAGCTGAGTTTTCTAACTTTGGAGAGAGAAACAAGATAAGTCAGAGGAGGTATCAGAATGATGCCCTAATTCCCCCAGAACTGGACCCTCTCACCTGGAGGAGACGGCAGCCACCTCGTGTCCTGACTCCTGACCCCAGTGCTTTGTCACAGCCCATGCGGCAGCAGGGACGTCAGAGCTAGAGACGCCTTTATATCGGCTAGGCCAAACTCCTAAGATCTTGTGTTCTTTCAGGGAGGAAAGGATGTTTCAGGTCAGAAATAGAGAGCAGGGGAGGGGCAGAGGGGGAAAGGGAGGAGAAGCGGGGGAAGGGAATGATAAAAGAGGTACTTGAATCATTCTAGCTCCTGACATGGAACGTAATTTCTTGAGGTCGCAAAACTGATTGGTTGCAGGTCAGGTGCAAAAATTCACATTTTCTGACTTTCTCTTTGATATTAAATATCCTTTAATTGGAAGAAATGCTTATTGGCATCTAAATTTCCAATATAGTCTGGCATTATTACCATCCTCCACGTTCATTTTCAGTTAAGTTTTCTACCATGGCGCACTTCATAGTCTTTGAGTCAAGGACTGTCTCTGCGTGCGGAGATCAGGTGTCAGGTCATTGGGCTGCACACTGAGGCCTTCACCAAGGTAAGAGGGAAGCCTACGTGTCTCGTCATAGGGGTGTCTTGGCAGAGTCCCAGTGATGTCACATCTTCTGTACTCTTGTTCTCTTTGCACCTTGGGTGGACAGAAATCTTGGGTTCTTGACATACTCTCCTCCTTGGTCCATGCATCCCCTTCTATTGTTTGAATGTAAATTTGGTTTTAACAATTGTATCAACTTGCACGATGTCACCACCCCACTCATAAAGTACTTGCTTGGGAGACACGTCCAAGTGGTTCTGCCTATCCGACCCCTTGCCTCCGGAGCCCCAGACCTGCGGTGGTCACCCTCCTGAGTCCTGTGCTGCTTATTCCCTTTGTCGGAAACAAACATCTTTTCTGAAATAGATGGCATTCCTACACGTGTTCTCAAAAGGCATGGGTTGGGTTGTTCTTATCTGTGTATAAAAGTATCGAGTTTTAGGTAATTTTTCAGAACCAGCCCAGAAAGGGGAACTGACCTTACACCGGGACCAAATCCTTCTGCATCAGTGGGAGGGAAGGGCCCCAACCATTAGTGTGGCCCTGAACTGACCCACCAACGTGGAGAGGCCTGGTGGACCACTCCTCCCTCTGTGGAGAGAAGCTGACAACCCAGAACACACAAGCCTCTTCCTGGGTTTGCTTTTCTTCCAATAGCCCACCTGCGCCCGGGGCTGGGCTTCCAGCCACCCACTTCGTGCGGCTGCTCGCTCCCCCACCTGTGCAAACACAGGGCTTCCTGTCACCACGTGGCCTGAGCCACGCAGGGCTGCGCCGCGGAGCTTCACATTTTTAATTTCCTAATGAGAACGATCGTAGGCCTGGAAAACAGCTGTTATCCCAGGGGCCACGACACAACGTAATTCAATTGCACCTTTATGATTTCTGTCTTGTCCTTTGCAATTTCCCACAAACCTGAAATGTGTTTCGCTACTCACTTTCTGTCTCAGGGCCATCCCAGCCCTTGGCCCTCAGGGAGACTCTTGCACCGTGGAACGGCCCCCTGCCCCCTGGCCCCCGCAACTCCCAAGTAGAAATAAGAGGATATTGAATTACTCACGAAATCATGGTGCGACACAAAGACACTGAGGCTGCGAGGACAAGCCTGTCGTAGGTAGGGTCCTCTTCCCTGTCCTCTGTCACCGCCTATAATTAACCACTATTAAAAACAAGAGGCTGGGGCTGCCTGGCCGGCTCAGTCAGTAGAGCACTCGACTCTTGATCTCAGGGCTGTGAGTTCGAGCCCCATGTTGGGTGTGGAGATTACTTAAAAATAAAATCTTTAACAAAAACAAAAGGCTGATGTGCCATGATGAGTAGAAAGAACAAAGACATTGACGTGAGAAAAAAATGAGATCAAATCCCATCTGTGTCATTTGCTCATGTGACCTTGGACCTCTTGGAGTGACTTTCCTGATCTGAAAGATGGAGCCAGATACCTACTCCATGGGGTGCTGGGAGAATTACTTGAGGAAGGTGCCGAATGGTGAGCTCACACGGCCTGTAGTGTGGTTAGGGCCTAGGTGCTTCATCACTGGGGCCCTTTCTCATTTCCTCATGCCGAGCCTGCTGGTCCCTGACCCCCAGGCCTCTCCGTTCTGATCCATCACACGTCGCGGTCAGATGAATCATCCCAAAGCAGCGTTTGTGTATATCACATTTCCCCTCCTCCCTAACCAAACCCACACCCCTAAACAACAACAGAAACCTGTGGTTTCCCAATGCCTTCAAGATGTCCAAATCCCTTAACTTGACCTTTCAGCTCCACCACAATTTAGAATCAATGCACCCCTTTGCAGTGGTCTTTTATTAACCCTACACCTGAATCCTGTGTTCTCAGAAAACTTGCTCT
>NC_138382.1:25096512-25122493 GCF_054177405.1 Leptonychotes weddellii | reverse complement strand
CAACTCTTAATTTCCTTACATTAATTTTTTTTGAAAATTTTCCGGTGTCTGGGTGGCCCAGTTGGTTAAGCGACTGCCTTTGGCTCAGGTCATGATCCCGGAGTCCCGGGATTGAGTCCCGCATCAGGCTCCCTGCTCAGCGGGGAGTCTGCTTCTCCCTCTGACCCTCTCTCCTCTCATGCTCTCTCTCACTCTCTCTCTCTCTCTCAAATAAATAAATAAATAAAATCTTTTAAAAAAATAAAATAAATTTTTATCAGTAGCCAGATTGAAATGATCAAACATTGAGTTTGTGCTGCTGTTAGGGTGTGTGTGTGTGTGTGTGTGTTAGGGAGCTGCACTGACTGGTTTAGCATCACATCAGCCCAGTGAGAAACAGTGATCTTCACTCTGCTCTCCTTGGCTACTCTCAGGTGATAAGCTTTCATCAGACCACGATGGTTGTTCAACCATCCAAAATTATACTGGAATTTAGGAAATATAACTGAAGGGAGAATGAGACTCACAATAGTTGACCAGTGTCCACCTGTTTTTGGACAGATCACCTCCCTGCAATGGTTTAATCTTATAATAAAATATGCCAAGGTGAGCTAAATTCCCAGTATTCCCAGGCAGGGGGGAATGACTGGCTGTGTTGGCAGTAAAAGAACATGAGGAAGGGGGTTCTGTTGAAGTTCTAAACTTCGTTGTTTATATTCCAGGCGTTCTTGGTAAGAGTTATATCTAAACCTGAACTTGGACAAAGGCCAAAAAATTATGCGCTGGTGCCATACCCAAAATATCTGGGACTGTTGTCAGGTTGAAGGTTGGTCAGTATCCCTGTGCAATGGTGTAGCTTGAACAATACTGAATTTGAAATAATTAAACAGTACTACCTTGAGTTAGAGGCTTTTTAAGGATGCTGTTAATTTTTTCGCCTAATGCAGAAAGAGTTTTAAGTCTCAACTCCTAAAAGGAAGACATTGATCCAGCTCGGAGATTTGCAATGTCTTCCCTGTGCAGAATGTTGTTACTGCTCTCAGAAGAATGCCTCCACCAAGGAGGGTATTTGCTTATGGAGCCCTCCCAGGTTAGCCTGAGGGAGACATGCTCTATCACATAGCGGGAGTAGCCCTTGTAGCCCATAGAAAGGATTAAGACTGCAGAGCAATCAATCCAAATTTGTAGAACTGATACTGGGCGCCTGGGTGGCTCAGTTGGTTAAGCGACTGCCTTCGGCTCAGGTCATGATCCTGGAGTCCCGGGATCGAGTCCCGCATCGGGCTCCCTGCTCGGCAGGGAGTCCGCTTCTCCCTCTGACCCTCCCCCTCTCTTGTGCTTGCTCTCTCTCATTCTCTCTCTCTCAAATAAAAAAAAAAAAAAATCTTAAAAAAAAAGAACTGATACTGATGTCCAATTAAAGATGGCTGATCAAACACACACCTCAGCCTTAGTGAATAGCTAGTCCAGATGGAGCCAGTCAGAAAACCGTGGGAATATTTCTTCAGGGAGATAAAACTGATTGCATCCCAAGTGCATTTCAACATATTCAAAGGAGATCATACAACTGGGGGAATGTTTAGGTTTGAATTAATGATAAGTCAATGGGAAGCTAAGAAAATGAAAAAAATAAATAGCTCAATATCATCTCTGGGACAAAGAAAGTATTATTTAAAAGCATCCATAGTGCCCTGCAGAGATCAGTTTAGATGCCATTTGCATTGTCATAATTATATAAACACTAAATATTTATCTATTTAAAATGACAACATAACTATTTTGGAGGATGAGGGGGGAAAGGTAGCAGGCATGCAGTGGGCTAGGGAGGGTGGGAGAGAAGGAGAAAGAGAACAGAATATTCATTGTCC
This sequence comes from Leptonychotes weddellii, assembly GCF_054177405.1. Taxonomy (NCBI): domain Eukaryota; kingdom Metazoa; phylum Chordata; class Mammalia; order Carnivora; family Phocidae; genus Leptonychotes; species Leptonychotes weddellii. The sequence continues at coordinate 25,120,646 of NC_138382.1, read as the reverse complement.
AAACTGGAAACTCAATAGAGAATGTCTAAATATGAAATATCAGATCGAAATATGTTATTTAAACCTATTATGGTTGTTTCTGGGAAAAAGAAAAGAGGATTCAAAAAACAGCCAGGCTATATGGATGAAAATACAGGCCATGCTGCTTTAATAAAAAACAAAACAAACAAACAAAAACCTCAAAATACCAATGCTCAAATGATTTAGGTATATCTTGCTCTTGTTTGATATGGCCCAGAGAGAAGCAATTTGGGTTGAAGGGTTGGCTTTATGACCCCCAAATGTGGCTTCCATCTCGGGGGCCACAGCAGCCATTCTAGTTCTTGTCATGCCAACCAGTGGGAGGGGGCAATGGGTCAGGGCAGCACCTGTGCATACCTTGACAGGAACTCGCCCCAGAAGTAGCACAGATCCACTGGCCAGACTGTGGGCACATGGCCTAACTAAGTTGCAAGGGAGCCTGGGAAGGGCAGTAACCAGCTGTTGGCCAAGTGCTCTGCTAAAACACAGAAGTCCTATTATTAAAGAAGGCAGGAACTAATGTCAGGGCTCAACCAACAGCCTCTGTCAAATAAACTTTGGAGAATTATTTGATTCTTTTAACAAGGGCCTTTGTAACTATGGAATTTAAGACACGGTGCCTTAAGATCATCTTTTGAACAGTGGAATGAATGATCCAAACCTAGAAGACAAGGGTCCTGAAGCAGAACGCAGGCATCCCCAGAATAGACGGTACAGATGGTGTGGAGCCCAGAGGACCCAGTCCTGTTTGGTACCCTGCTTTAGGTCCTTCCATTTCGGGATGCTTCCAGCTCCTTTTCTGGTATGAATATGCTATACTTTCAGCAAGGACACGTGGGCGCCCCTGCAAACCTATGATTTTGTAGTAAATTATTCCAAAAGAACAAGATTCTGAGATGGAGATTAGTGTGTAGGAGGTAGGCAAAGGGAAGGAAGCAGGGTTGGGCAAGGGGAAATGCTGGGAGTTCTGGAGCTGGGACAGACCAAAGGTATCGAGACAAGGGGCCAGACTTTTATATCCCAGTACTGACCAGTCTGGATGTCCATTGTCGCAGGAACTTGCAACCCTGGGGAGTAACCTTAGATAAAGTAGCTGTCTTCAACCTGGGCAATTCACAGAGGGTCTGAGAAGTTCAGCCTGCCTCCTGCCGAATTCTCAGCAGCTCAGGGAACAAGTCCTTCCTTCCTGAAGGGGCATTTGAGCAATGCATCACAGCATCTACTATATATGGATCCAAGTAGCTGTCTCGGGGTCTCTGTGAAATCACTCATTCAGATTTGGGTTCCAGCAGGAGTGGCTCTTGTATTTCTCTAGAGGAGTAATTCAATGATCTCATTACAACTACAGAGGGGCTGGGAGGTGCCGGAGGATTTGGATGGAAGCTGCATGTATGTAGCAAGTATGCTCTTTGACTTAGGTTATATTTTTACTGGAGGTGGCTGCAGGACAGCTGTTGGGGATTAAAGGGAGGGGACCTAAAATATAGACAAACCAGATGATATCTATGATTATACTTTACTTTCATCTGTGCTCTTGGGTGATTAGTCAACAGTTGTTGGTTAACATATAAAGAACTCTTATCAGGAATTTAGGCTCCAAAAGAAACAAAAGCAAGGGCTTCAAATAACCCTATTTCCATCTGCCTCAGAGGGTGTGTTCCTTACCACAGGGAGTGTTAGAAGTAAGTCTGCTCCAGAGAAATGAGGGGTGTGAAAACATGTGGTTGGCTAAGAAGATTTCCACGGGCACCTCCTTCTTTGATCTGGCAGTCCCAGCAGTCCAACACCTTCTGGAATGATACCCTAGGGATAGAATTCTGCCCCATAGTCCCCAGCTAATGGAGGGCAGGCCGTCTCTGTCACCTCTGTCCCCTGATCCTGATGTCAAAATTTCGTTGTGACCACATCATACTGAAAATTTCCTGCAAGGGGCTTGTCATCGTTCCTAAAAAGACCAGAGAATGGGGCAAAGAAGTTGAATGATTTACCTGCTAGTACATGTTTGAGTGTAGGTGGCAGAATGTGATCTGAGTTTGTTTTCATTTAAACATATGTCTTGGAGGTGAGGTTGTCTAGGGGAAGGGACATAAACCTTTAACTGCTAGAAGCTACCAATATTTTTCAAAAGACTCTCATAATTGTGAGTAGCCAAATTAGCCGAGGGGCTGAGAAAGCGAATGATGCCTCCTGTTATTGCTGGTTAACTGTTCCAACAATTAACCCGTAAAGTAATAATACCTGAAACAAACGTGATTATCAACACATTGGTTTAGTGCAATGATTGATTATAAAAATAAACCCACCCTGTTTTAGAAATTCAGTACATGCTATACAAAATAACAAAGTAAACCTAACTTGATTATTCTAGCTGGTCATTTGACGCTTACGTGGTCTCTGCTACTAGACTTGGTCTTGGGCAGGCTCAGCGTATGGCTCAAGCTCTAGGATGAAGTCTTTCATGTACCTGATGATCCGGGGCATGGCTGCGGAAGACTGCTGGGTTTCACTCTGCGGTGTGAAAATCAAGAGGATTCTAATGGGAGATGATCACAGAGAAATGAATCCAAAGTCCTGCTTTGGTTGATGTGGCCTGGAGGACCCGTTCCCAGCAGTCCAGCTTGGCTGCTCAGGCAACGCAGTGAGACAAAATCGTACCCTCCAAATACTGACTACAAGAGCATTAAAGGAGATGGGGAATAAAAGCCGTTGTCAATATGATAGTAATCTGGGGCGCCTGGGTGGCTCAGATGGTTAAGCGTCTGCCTTCGGCTCAGGTCATGATCCCAGGGTCCTGGGATCGAGTCCCGCATCGGGCTCCCTGCTCCTTGGGAGCCTGCTTCTCCCTCTGCCTCTCTCTCTCTCTGTCTCTCATGAATAAATAAATAAAAATCTTTAAAAAAAAAAATGATAGTAATCTGCAACTCTCAGAGTCAGACCCAACTTCCCACTGCTCCTTCAACACAAACCCGTGAGGGGGGCAAGCCTCTCCTCCTCCTGCCCCCTGACTTACATCTTGGCTCGGGAATCTCTGATTGCTCTTCTCTCTTCACAAACCCTCCCTACCCTTCAATAATCCCTTCTTCATCCACACAAAGACGCCTCCCCCGGCTCTGTTGGCCAACATTGATCCCTTTGTCTAAACTACATTCACTTCGCCCCTTACATATCTCATGCTTTATCTTCTGGAGATCCTAAGTCCCAGAGCACTTCACTAGGGAGGAGCTTGCCGCCTTTGCCCCATCTGTCCAAGGCATCCCCACAGTGCCTAACACAGAGCCAAGAGTTCGGGGGTCCTCAGTGTGTGCTTGCTGAGTCTCAGAGGCTGGACACTCCGAACACCTAGGCAGCGGTGCAGGGAGCAGCTGGGCCGAGGCAAGCTAGAGAAGGAGTTTAAAGTCAAAGGATTTCTTAAAAAGTGGTACTAGTGTGCTCACTTCAGCAGCACATACACTAACTTTGGGACGATACAGAGATCAGGATGGCCCCTGTGCAAGGATGACACGCAAATCCGCGAAGCATCCCACATTTTAAAAAATAAATAAATAAAAATTTTAAAATAAATAAATAAATAAAAAGCGGTACTAGCGAAACAGGACTGCTGTTGATCTGCATGCATCAGGTTTGCAAATCCTGGTCTCCAAATGATTAGCAAGCGATGTCTGGCCCCCTACCCTGGGAAAACAAATCCGTAAATGGAACAGCAGAGAAGCATTACTCGCTTCATTCTGGACTTCTCCCCTTGACCCAGGTTTGTTTCTAGACAAAGGGGCACCCCAGGAAGCCACATTCAGGCTGTGTAAAGGCATCCCACTGTAAAGGGGCTATTACGCTCAGGGAACTAGTGTCTTTCGGGTCTCACCCCGACCCTGAGCCCAGCTCTTTTCCCTTCTGGAATCTATGCCAGGTCTCTGCTCAGATACGGTTTGCCATGAAGCTCTTGGGGTAGGTGTCAGGGGGCAGGAGGGCAAAGGGTGGAAATCAGCGGACACTGTCTCTCTGTGCAGTGCTATTTGGGGGCAGAAACCAGCTTGTGCTTCTTTCCTAAGGATTTGGGATGGGGATGTTGGCCTTTGGGAGAACAGAGAGATCTAGGTCAAAGGCTAGTTGGGGAAGAAGGTAGAAATATCTTTCTTCTGAAAGAAGGCTAAATATGGAGACATGCCCCCAAAGACGTGGGAAAATGAGAGTCTTTATTTTTGATGAGAACAAGGAATGAAAGATAATTGAAAGATGAAGGCAAATGTCTCAGTTTGCTTTTTTGAAGATACTCATCTAAAAATAAGATCATGTGGAGATGAAATGACATGTCTGAGTGCTGCTAACAGTAGCCCTTTTGGGGCCAGGAGATATGGAGCAAAATGTGTTCAAAAAGAGATTTCTCTCTGAAAACCATTACTCACTGCCCTGCTGCCAAGGTCAATGAGAGCTGTAGTTTTGCTGCTGTGAAACTGTTTACATCCAAGAAGACTCAGGGACACAAGGTCATGGGAGGTAAGCAAGCCTGGAGACCTCAAAGGCAAAAGACAATAAACACAGGAACTTTCAGGGCTTTTAAAGAAGCTCAATTGGGCCAAACAAATTCCCACTTCAGATGTAGAGTCACAACATCTTGTAGCAGATGGGAATAGGAGCGGAGCAAGAGTTGGTTCAAACGGAAGTACTGTGAGGTTTTATCAGGACCAAAACAGGCCACGGAGAGTTAAGGCCTGGAAAGTTTCTTCAAACATGTCTGGACTAGAATGAAAACTCAACTGGCATGGAGCAGAGGGATTAAATTCAGGAGCAAGTTTCCAAGGAGACCTATAAGAACCCAGTTGGAGGAAAACCTCTTTCAGAAAATTCCTAAAATGGAATGAGTCGCCACCGAAGCAATGGGAGCACATTCAGTGAAATGACCAGGAGTGGATGGAGGCCTGATGTGGGGGAGACTCAGCTACGACCTGAAGAGGTATTTCGTCAGCAAATATTTGGGTATATTTAATTGAAATGCATTTATAGTAAGTCAATGCCTACAGAAAAAATGTTAAAATATTCTCTCTGGAAATAATGTGGAATTTGGTCCTAAATTTGACCACTCACATTAAGCAGTCTGAATAAATATGGTGGGACTTGGCACCCACCTGAAGTATCAACTGCTAAGAAGAGAATGCTTTTAAATCTCCTGGAACTCTGAGGAAAGGTACAGAATGCTTGGCTTCATGGAAGCCTAGCGTCCCTGTCCACAGCAGCACACCCCACTTCCTCCTCCTCTCTCAGCATCGGCTGCTAAAGGTCTTCATACCTCACCACCACAAACCTGACTCACTTCTTTCGTACTGAGAATCCCAGCAACTTTTCTTTGAAATTCAACTTTAAAGAAAATGGGAAAGTATATTTTTAATCAGAGAAAAACCTCAAGCTCAGTGAAAATTACTTCGCAGTTCCTGTTGAATGTAAACTAGAACCACTTTTGAGGTGATCATTAATTTTATAGAAGTGATATAAACCAGAATGAACTTCCATCCTACTTTATAATCAATCAGTTAATCAACAAGTCCGAAGGGAGTAGGAGTGCTATGCATTCTCTGTCGTGCTGCATGAGGTTACAGAGAACAGAGTAGTAATCACTGCGTAGTAATTGAATGTTCAGGGCTGGATTCAAGTAATTTTAAGCACAGAATTGAAATGATCAGGTAGAAAGAAGGAAATGCAGAATGACTTAACCAACTACTTCAGGAAAAGAAAACATCCACTACCTGTTCCAGTGTCCTCATCTGATGGTATTTCTTTAAAAATGTGACAAGTTATGATATCTTTGAGAAAATCTTTGAATTTAACAAGCATTTCTAAAAATATGTGTGCAACCAAAGAAAGCACCAGAAAATGCATTTTGTCTATGGTTTATGCGCATTCATTTAATGTATTTTTTTCCTGAAATCACCATGCATTAATATTTTTCAAAAGTTTCTTTCTAATATTCTTTTAAAAAGTACTAATTCTAGTTTATTACACTTCGAAACAACTTTCTCCACCCAGATTTGACTAGATCCTAGAGCCTAATTCACATACCAGATCAAAAGTTTTCTTGTACAAGGTCGTTTCTATTAGACTAGAAGTACTTGAGTTTATCATTTATTGTAAAAAAAATCCATTGAACTTTGAAATCTAACCACCTTACTTGTTGTCAAGACTGTATTCCCATGAACGTGGCTCTGAAAAATAACATTTGCTAGTGTTTCTTTAATGCATAAAATTATGAAGAATGTACTGATATTCTGTAACCCTACCACATAGATAATCTCTGATAACATATTTTTAAAAATTGATTCATGTAAATAATGAAAAATTCAAGCTGAACAGAAAGTTATACAATGAAAGTAATATTCTACTTTCTCATCTCACCCTGGTTATTAGTAATTTCTTATAGTTCTTCTAGAAAACATTTTTTCTCCCACATGAAAAATGCACTGCACATATATATATACACAAACATCTGCATATGCACATATTTTTACATTTTTATAGGGAGAGCATACAATCAATACCTAGAGTGCCTCATCTGGCTTGTTTTCACATAATAAGATGTCTTGAAGAACTTCCCATGTTAGCACAAATAGACCAACCTCATTCCGTTTAACAGCAGCATAGCACCCAATTCTGTTGGATGCTATATATATCCAATATATTCTACCATGTATTTCAGAAGCCCTTTGTTGATTGGCTTTAAGTAGTTTCCAGGTTTTTCTGATTAAAAGAAAATGCTGACTGAAGATCCTTTTATAGCTTGGCTTTAAAAAAGGGTGTATTAGTAGATTAAATTCCTAGAAGTAGAATTTTTTTTTTAAAGTTTTCTTTTTCAATCTATTCTAACCTTTAATATTGCCTACAATTTAGAGGGGCAAAGCTTTCTAATTTTGCTTAGGTTAGGAAGAAAAAAAAATGGAAAACATCAATGACACCGAGTATATAGGTCCAGCTGCCTTGATTCATTTCAAATTCAAGTGGGGAGGTGCTTATCTTGAAGAGATACTTAAAATGAGGTCCTTAACAATGTTTTTCTCACTCCAGAATAATACAGAATGAGCTATCAGGTGAGTAGCATCTCCTGTTTAGCAGGCTGTGGAGAGAGTTCCATAATACGGTCATCTAAAAATTATTGGTACCCGATCAGATCTTTGTGATTAAGTCACACTGAAGGCAAGCTATCTGGTCTCTCTCAGATAAGATTTATGTGAGGTTGTTAGGCCTGGGCCTCAACCGGAGTCACCAAGGAGATTTCTTTGTATAAAATAACTCCCCCCTGTATATCATTTAAGTGGTCCCCGAGCCATGTGTAATTTTACGAGACCTAGATGCTGTAGAGGAGAAGCCAATTTTAGAATCTTGCTTTCATTAAGTGCAGAATGTTCATCCTACTGGGAAAAACTCAACTCCTTTTGCCAGTATTAGCAGCCAGGCCAAACCTTCTGTATATCAGCACCATATGACAGATTCGAATTATGCCTAAGTCACTGGGGTTGGCAGAGATTGAAGGGGGCTGTGTCCTCCAAGAGAACAAAATTGCTGATGTAAGTCTGAATATAGAAGTTTCATTTTAGGAAAAAGAGAAACTTTTCTGGGCGAGGCTAGATTTGCTCCATAAATCAGGCCAGACAAATCCCCACAAGTCGGCCCTTGGGTGTTTCTAAGAGCAGACCACTGACGCCCCTTTACTCAATCCCAGTCTGTTTGTGAGCCCAACTGGGCTCCCATAGGTGACTGTCTTTAGGACATTTCTTGGAGTTTGAGAAAACCAATGCTCCATAATTTCCTTTAATTTAGTTGTGGGTAGGAACCATTCTTCCATTGGTTTTCCGTACTCTTAGTAAATGAATAGTCAGAATTTGGGTGGATAGAAAAGCAGGCAAAAGATGTGGTCATTGATATATTTCTGTCCCTGAGAAATTCCCACTGAAAATTAGATATTGATCTCAAATGGCAAACAGTAATAAAAAATATGACAAATGGAAAATTGCAGAAATAGATGGCGATACCTATGAAGCAGAGCAGAACTGAACTGCTTTGATTAGGCGTGCTGTTCCATTTTATTCATTAATCCTTTTAACAAATATTTTTGAGCACCTATTCACCAGACTCTTCTAGATTTGTGTATATAAAGATTATATACCATAAACAGTTAAAGTAATACTTTGAGCTAAAAATGGTTTCTATCACAACTACTGCAGTACAGCAGTGGGCTGGACAATAGAGCAACAATAGGGGCAAAGACATACCAGATAAATAATAAGAAAAAGAAAAAAAGCTGGGTTTTTAAAATACAATATAAAATCAATATTTATAGAATCTGAAAAAATAACTTCTTTTTTAGAATAAAAGAATTTATTTTTTTCAAAATCCAAGGAACATTTATAAAATTAACCATATACTGGGCACATATATCTCAATAAATATCAAACAATGTTTTTTAAAATGCAGATCACACTCCCTGATCATAATGCAGGGGGAGGGGGCAGGGGAATCAATAAAAGACAAAAATAAAGGAGCCAAAGGCCATAGACCCTGTGAACCTCTGGATCAAACCACACCTGACAATTATTTAACTTTGGACTTTTTGGTTATTTCCACCAGAACATCCTACTCCACCTTTTTAAAATCAAACTTTCTGATACTTGCATTAAAAATATTCTAATATTATCATCTGGAAATTCTATATTCAGTCTAATTATAAATCAACTGTGACTAAATAATAAAGATATTTTCAGACCAAGTTTAGCTCTCATATGGCTTTTCTCAGGATGAGCAATACCAGAATCTGAGACATAGCGAATTGAACCCAGGAGAATGGCAAAGGGAGGAAGTTCCAGAAGGCAGCTGTGCAGCAAACCTAGAAGAACAGTGTGGGGGAGCTAGGTGTCCAGGAAGGAGGTATCTTGGAAAAGAAGATTTCATGCATTTGATAGTATTCTTTGGAGAATGAAGGAAAAAAATTAAAGATGCAAGAAAGCCAACAGTGGCAGAATAAATAAGCAGTTAGAAGCTCCAGGACCAAGAAAAGGAAATACAAATATAGAGCATTACTTGGATCTGCAGTGAACCGTATTTACATGGTCATAATAACATAAGCACTTTACTGAGTTTCAGCTTTTAGAATCAAAGTATTGACACAGCACCAGGGATTTACCATTTCAGAGCAGACTCTAAATAATAAATAACATCCGCCTTGACAATGTGGAATTTTCAAGTACAGACCACAGAACGTGGGAAGTAGAAAGGGGGAAATGACAGAAGAGGGAATGACTACGAGCCTCATATCCTTATCTTAGTAACTGACAAAAAAGGAAAGAAATGTGTAAGATTATTATTCAAAGTTACAAAAGCAACCAACAGAAATAAAAATAGTGACCTGACTGCACGCAAGATGGATGAGATGAGCTAAATCCTTATGTACTGTGGCCAGAAGTCAAGAGTTAGCTGCTTACAGGGGAAAAATAGAGAAATCAGGATTTGTGTATATTATTTAGAGGTCCCAAGTAAATGTAAAGAGATTGAGAGTCACACCAAGAACTAAAATCAGAAAATGTCACAAGAATAACATGGTCACCTCTGGGGATCAGGACTGAGATGGGGTTAGGGACTGATCTTTTCATTTTATTTTATTTTATTTTTTTTAAAGATTTTATTTATTTATTCATAAGAGACAGAGAGAGAGAGGCAGGCTCCCCGCTGAGCAGGGAGCCTGATGCGGGACTCGATCCCAGAACCCTGGGACCATGACCTGAGCCGAAGGCAGATGCTTAACCATCTGAGCCACCCAGGCACCCTGATCTTTTTATTTTAAATTCTTACGGTCCAATTAAATATTTAAACCATGTGTAGATGACTTTGATACAAAGAAAATTTCAATGCTTAAAAAAACAAATCAGACTCAACTTCATTTATAATTAAAGGAATTCAATCTAATGACTTTCAATTTATCAATTTTGCAAATATATGCAAAATTTGGTGACTCCCAAGGTGAGCTAGGGTGTGGGGAACAAGTAGGAGGGAAATTCAAAATATTTTAACAACCAGGATAGCAGACACCAAGCACTCAGAACCAATGCCAGCCATAAAATACCCCATGTCCATCCTGGTGCCTACAGCAGCGTAGGTGTCCAGGGGAAGGCATCCCTCTACGCTATTGGTAGGCATATATGTTGGATGCAGTCTTGCTGGAGGACATCAGTCATGGTCGGTTTTTTTCAAAGCTATTAAAAAATGTTTAGAATTTGAATTAGCATATTCATCTAAGTAAAACATAAAAAGGATATGATTTTTGTAAAAGCTTTATTGAAATATAATTCATATACCACACATTGCACCAATTTGAAGTGTACAATTCAATGGATTTTAAGTTATTCCCAGAGTTGTGCATCTTTGCCTAATTGATTTTAGAACATTTTCATCATCTTAAAAAGAAACTCCCTTAACTATCACTTGCCAAATCCCCCCATTTCTCCCAGCCATAGGTAATCATTAATTGACTCTCTGTCTATAGATTTCCAATTCTGAACATTTCATATAAATAGAATTATATAATATGTTGTCCTTTGTGACTGGCTTCTCTCACTTAAACATATCATTTTCAAGCTTCCTTCAAGTTGTACCATGTACCAGTAGTTCATTTCTTTTTGTTGCCAAATAATAGTATATCATTATACTATATATATTATACTATATATTATAGATAAACCACATTTTGTTCATATGGTCATCAGTTGATGGACACTTGGGTTGTTTCCACTCTTGTCTACTATGAATAATTGTGCTATGAACATTCATGTAAAGGTTTTAGCCTGGGCATATGTTTTCATTTTTCCAAGGTACATAACAAGGAATGGATTTGCTGGGTCAAGTTTCCCAAAGTCGCTGCACAGTTTTGCATTCCCACCAGCAGTGTATGGGGGTTCCGATTCCCCCACATCCTTTCAACAATGTTATTATCTGACTTCATGATTTTAGCTATCCAAGTTTATTGGCCATTTGTAATATCTTCTTCGGAAAAATACCCAGATATCTTACCCATTTTTAAATTGAGTTATTTGTCTTTTATCACTGACTTGTACCCAACTGTTCTTTCTATATTCTAGATACAAGTCTTATCCAATATATGATTTGCAAATATTTTCTCCCATTCTGTGAGTTGTACTTTTACTTTCTTTTTTTGAGATTATATTATTTTTTCCATTTTTTTATTTAAATTCAATTAATCAACATATAATGTATTATTGGTTTCAGAGGTAGAGGTCAGAGATTCATGAGTCTTATATAACACCCAGTGCTCATCATGTGCCCCCCCGATGTCCATCACCCAGTCACCCCATCCCCCCACCTCCCTCTCCTCCAGCAACCCTCAGTTTGTTTCCTATGATTAAAAGTCTCTTATGGTTTCTCTCCCTCTCTGGTTTTGTCTTGTTTTACTTTTTCCTCTCTTCCCCTATGATCCTCTGTTTTGTATCTTAAATTCCACATATCAGTGAGATCATATGATGATTGTCTTTCTCTGATTGACTTATTTCACTTAACCTAATACCCTCTAGTTCCATCCAAGTCTTTGCAAGTGGCAAGATTTCAATTTTTTGATGGCTGAGTAGTTTTCTAAATAGATAGATAGATAGATAGATGATAGATAGATAGATAGATAGATAGATAGATAGATAGATAGATAGATAGATACCACGTCTTCTTTATCCATTCATCTGTTGATGGAACATCTTGGCTCTTTCCATAGTTTGACTATAGTGGACATTGCTGCTATAAACATTGTGGTGCACATACCCCTTTGGATCACTACATTTGTATCTTTGGGGTAAATACCCAGTAGGGCAATTGCTGGGTCATATTTTCAACTTTTTGAGGAACCTCCATACTGTTTTCCAGAGTGGCTGCACCAGCTTGCATTCCCACCAACAGTGTAGGAGGGTTCCCCTTTCTTTGCATCCCCGTCAACATCTGTCATTTCCTGACTTGTTAATTTTAGCCATTCTGACTGGTGTGAGGTGGCATCTCATTGTGGTTTTGATTTGTATATCCCTAATGCCAAGTGATGTTGAGCACTTTTTCATGTGTCTGTTGGCCATTTGGATGTCTTCTTTGGAGAAATGTATGTTCATGTCTTCTGCCCATTTCTTGATTGGATTATTTGTTCTTTGGGTGTTGAGTTTGAGAAGTTCTTTATAGATTTTGGATACTAGCCCTTTATCTGATATGTCATTTTCAAATATCTTCTCCCATCTTGTCAGTTGTCTTTTGGTTTGTCGACTGTTTCCTTTGCTGTGCAAAAGCTCTTTATCTTGATGAAGTCCCAATGGTTCATTTTTGCCCTTGCTTCCCTTGCCTTTGGTGATGTTTCTAGGAAGAAGGTGCTGCGGCTGAGATCAAAGAGGTTGCTGCCTGTGTTCTCCTCAAGGATTTTGATGGATTCCTGTCTCACATTTAGGTCTTTCATCCACTTTGAGTCTATTTTTGTGTGTGGTGTAAGGAAATGGTCCAGTTTCATTCTTCTGCATGTGGCTGTCCAATTTTCCCAACACCATTTGTTGGAGAGACTGTCTTTTTTCCTTTGGATATTCTTTCCTGCTTTGTCAAGGATTAGTTGACCGTAAAGTTGAGGATCCATTTCTGGGCTATTCTGTTCCATTGATCTATGTGTCTGTTTTTGTACCTGTACTATATTGTCTTGATGATTACAGCTTTGTAAGAGAGCTTGAAGTACAGAATTGTGATGCCACCAGTTTTGGTTTTCTTTTTCAACATTCCTGTGGCTATTCAGGGTCTTTTCTGGTTCCATACAAATTTTAGGATTATTTGTTCCATTTCCTTGAAAAAAAGTTGATGGTATTTTGATAGGGATTGCATTGAATGTGTAGATTGCTCTAGGTAGCATAGACATTTTAACAATATTTGTCCTTCCAATCCATGATCATAGAATGTTTTTCCATTTCTCTGTATTTTCCTCAATTTCTTTCATGAGTATTTTATAGTTTTCTGAGTATAGATTCTTTGCGTCTTTGGTTAGATTTATTCCTAGGTATCTTATGGTTTTGGGTGCAATTGTAAATGGGATCGACTCCTTAATTTCTCTTTCTTCTGTCTCATTGTTAGTGTATAGAAAGGCAACTAATTTCTGTGCATTGATTTTATAACCTCCCACTTTGCTGAATTCCTGTATGAGTTGTAGAATTTTGGGGTGGAGTCTTTTGGGTTTTCCACATAGAATATCTTATCATCTGCAAAGAGTGAGGGTTTGACTTCCTCTTTGCCAATTCGGATGCCATTTACTTTTTTTTGTTGTCTGATTGCTGAGGCTAGGACTTCTAGGACTATGTTGAACACCAGTGGTGAGAGTGGACATCCCAGCCATGTTCCTGACCTTTGGAGAAAAGTTCTGTTTTTCCCCACTGAGGGTGATATTTGCTGTGGGCTTTTCATTTATGGCTTTTATGATATTGAGGTATGTTCCTGCTATCCCTACACTGTGAAGTTTTAATCAAGAAAAGATGCTGTACTTTTTCAAATGATTTTTCTGCATTTATTGAGAGGATCATACGGTTTTTGTCCTTTCTTTTCTTTATGTAGTGTATCACATGATTGATTTGCAGATGTTGAACCACACTTCCAGCCCAGGAATAAATCCCACTTGGTTGTGGTGAATAATCCTTTTAATGTACTGTTGGATCTTGTTGCCTAGTATTTTGGTGAGAATTTTTGCATCCATGCTCATCAGGGATTTTGATCTGTAATTCTCCTTTTCGGTAGGGTCTTTATCTGGTTTTGGGATCAAGGTAATACTGGCCTCATAGAACGAGTTTGGAAGTTTTCCTTCCATTTCTATTTTTTGAAACAGCTTCAGAAGAATAGGTATTAATTCTTCTTTAAATGTTTGGTAGAAATCCCCTGGGAAGCCATCCAACCCTTGGCTCTTGTTTGTTGGGAGATATTTAATTGCTTCTTCAATTTCCTTGCTGGTTATGGGTCTGTTCAGGTTTTCTATTTCTTCCTATTTCAGTTTTGGAGTTTATATGTCTCTAGAAATGCATCCATTGTTTCCAGATTGCCTAATTTGTTGGCATATAGTTGTTCATAATATGTTCTTATAATTGTTTGTATTTGGTTGTGATCTCGCCTCTTTCATTCATGATTTTATTTATTTAGGTCCTTCCTCTTTTCTTTTTGATAAGTCTGGCCAGGGGTTTATCAATCTTATTACTTCTTTCAAAGAACCAGCTCCTAGTTTTGTTGATCTGTTCTACTGTTCTTTTTGGTTTCTATTTCATTGATTTCTGCTCTAATCTTTATTATTTCTCTTCTCCTGTTGGGTTTAGACTTTATTTGCTCTTCTTTCTCCAGCTCCTTTAGGTGTATGAGACCTTTCTCTTTTTCTTGAGAAAGGCTCGTATTGTTATGTACTTCCCTCTTAGGACCACCTTTGCTGCATCCCAAAGGTTTTGAACCCTTGTGTTTTTATTTTCATTTGTTTCCATGAATTCTTTTAATTCTTCTTTAATTTCCTGGTTGACCCATTCATTCTTTAGTAGGATGCTCTTTAGCCTCCATGTATTTGAGTTCCTTCCAAATTCCTCTTGTGATTGAGTTCCAGTTTCAAAGCATTGTGGTCTGAAAATATGCAGGGAAAGATCCCAATCTTTTGGTACCAGTTGAGACCTGATTTTGACCCAGGATGTGATCTAATCTGGAGAATGTTCCATGTGCACCAGAGAAGAACATGTATTCTGTTGCTGTAGGATGGAATGTTCTGAATATATCTGTGAAGCCCATCAGGTCCAGTGTGTCATTCAAAGCCCTTGTTTCCTTGTTGATCTTCTGCTTAGATGATCTGTCCATGCAGTGAGTGGGGTTTTTAAAGTCCCCTACTATTACTGTATTATTATCAATGTGTTTCTTTAATTTTGTTATTAATTGGTTTATATAATTGGCTGCTCCCATGTTAGAGTCATAAATATATACAATTGTTAGATCTTCTTGTTGGATAGACCCTTTAATTATGATATAGCATCCTTCCTCATCTATTATTACAGTCTTTGGTTTAAAATCTAATTTGTCTGATATAAGGATTGCCACCCCTGCTTTCTTTTGATGTCTGTAAGCATAATAAATAGTTTTCCACTCCCTCACTTTAAATCTGGAGGTGTCTTTGGGTCTAAAATGAGTCTCTTGCAGACAGTTTATCAATGGGTCTTGCTTTTTTATGCAATCTGATACCCAGTGTCTTTTGATTGGGGCATTTAGCCCATTTACATTCAGAGTAACTATTGAAAGATAGAAATTTAGTGACATTGGATTACCTGTAAAGTGACTGTTTTTGTATATTGTCTCTGTTCCTTTCTGGTTTATGTTACTTTTGGGCTCTCTCTTTGCTTAAAGCATCCCTTTTAATATTTCTTGTAGTGCTTGTTTGGTGATCACAAATTCTTTTAGTTTCTGTTTGTCCTGGAAGCTTTTTATCACTCCTTCTGTTTTGAATGACATCCTAGCTGGATAAAGTATTCTTGGCTGCATATTTTTATCATTTAGCACCCTGAATATATCATGCCAGTCCTTTCTGACCTGCCAGGTCCCTGTGGCTAGGTCTGCTGCCAATCTAATGTTTCTTCCCTTGTAGGTTACGGATCTCTTATCCTGAGCTGTTTTCAGGATTTTCTCTTTGTCTCTGAGATTTGCAAGTTTCACTATTACATGTCGGGGTGTTGACCTATTTTTATTGATTTTCAGGGGTGTTCTCTGTGCTTCTTGGACTTGGATGCCTGTTTCCTTCCCCTGATTAGGGAAGTTCTCCATTATAATTTGCTCCAAAACACCTTCTGCCCCTCTCTCTCTTTCCTCTTCTTCTGGGATCCCAATTATTCTAATATTGTTTCACTTTATGGTATCACTTACCTCTCATATTCTCCCCTTGTGATCCAGTAGTTGTTTATCTCTCTTTTTCTCAGCTTTATTCTCCATTATTTGGTCTTCTATATCACTAATTCTCTCTTCTGCCTCATTTATCCTAGCAGTTATAGCCTCCATTTTTTATTGTATCTCATTTATAGTCTTTTTTATTTTGACTTGATTAGATTTTAGTTCTTTTATTTCTCTAGAAAGGGATTCTCTAGTGTCTTCTATGCTTTTTTCAAGCCTAGCTAGCATCTTTATAATCATTATTCTGAACTCTAGTTCTGACATCTTACTTATGTCCATACTGATTAGGTCCCTGGCAGTCAGTACTGCCTCTTGTTCTCTTTTTTGAGGTGAGTTTTTCCATCTTGTCATTCTGTCCAGAGAAGAATACATGAACGAGAGAATAAAATACTAAAATGACAACAACGACCCCAGAGAAATATACATAAACAAATCAGAAGAGACCAGAAACTGGAAAAAAAAAGTTTTTTTTTTAAGAAAAAAAGAAGGAGAATATAATCAGACAGGTGAACAGAATAGAGCAATACACTGGATCCTGTGTGTATTTTGGTCTGTTTGTTAGAAAATTAGATCCCAAAATTTTAAAGAAAGAAAAGCTTATATATGTACAAAAAGAAAATACAATGAAAGGATAGAATGTAACTGTAAAAATGAAAATTAAAAGACAAGAAGAAACAAAAGAGAAACAACAACAAAAAGGAATGGATATAAACAGACAGGTGAACAGAACAGAGCAATATACTATATCCTAGGTGTATTTTGGTCAGTTTGTTAGAAGAAACTACATCTCAAAATTGCAAAGAAAGAAAAGTTTATATATACATACCAAAATAAAATTAAATACATTGAAAGGATAGAATGTAACTGTAAAGATGAAAATTTAAAAAGACTATAACAAAATGAAAAAAACAAAAAAAAGGAAGAAAAAAGAGAGAATATGATCAGGCAGATGAATAGAACAGAGCCATACACTAGATTTGAGGTGTATTTTGGTCTGCTAGAAGAAACTACATTGCAAAATTGTAAAGAAAGAAAAACTTATATATATACAAAAATAAAATTAAATACAATGAAGGGATAAAATGTAGCTGTAAAAATGAAAATTAAAAAAGATTTTTAAAAAGAGTTGATGAGGGGCGCCTGGGTGACTCAGTTGGTTAAGTGGCTGCCTTAGGCTCAGGTCATGATCCCAGGATCCTGCGATCAAGCCCTGCATTAGGTTCTCTGCTCAGTCGGGAGTCTGCTTCTCCCTCTCCCTCTGCCTACCACTCTGCCGCTTGTGCTCTCTCTCTTTCTGTCAAGTAAATAAATAAAATCTTTAAAAAAAAAAAGAGTTTATGAAATGAGAAATTGGTTGAAAAAGGAAAGAGAAAAAAATTAACTTTGAAAGACTACAGAATCATGGTAAAAAAGCCATGGATTCTATGTGCAGTATTCCCCTAGCGCTGGAGTTCTGCCGTTCTCATTGATGGTAAACTTGGTCTTGGCCGGCTGTTCTCGCTGATCTTCTGGGGGAGGGGCCTGTTGCCGTGGTTCCCAAATGTCTTTGCCGGAGGCGGAATTGCCCCGCCCTCGCTGGTCCGGGCTAAGTAATCTGCTGGGGTTGTGCTCTCGGGAGCTTTTGTTCCCTGCAAGCTTTCCGTACAGCTTTGGAGGCTGAGAGTGAAAGTGGCAGCCTCCCAATCTCTGGCCCCAGAGGAGCTGAGAGTTTGGGGCCCCGCTCCTCAGTGAGCCCCCAGAGAAAAGCTGTCAGTCACTCCTGTCTCCCCGGTCTCCGCCCGCACTCCATGCTCACCCGGGCTGTGACTGAGCGTTTCTATCTCTGGCACCTGACCCTGTGTGGCGTCTCCAAACCCAGCAGATCCCTGCGGTGCACTCCCACCCCTCTCCTCCCGGGGGAGGAAGGGGAGTCTCCCCGGATCTGCTGCTTGTTGGGTCCCTGCTGGAGGAGCAAGTGGCCTGACTGTGCCGCGGATCACGGCTTATGGCAACCCTGAGCTGAGAGCCTGCACCTTGGCTCCGTCTCTGCAGCCGGCTTCCCTGCTCCAATACCTGGGAGCTCTGCCGCACTCAGGCACCCCCGGTCTTCCTGTGACCCCGAGGGTCCCGAGACCACACAGTCCCACCTGAGTTTCCACCCCTGCTTAGCCACCTGAGCACCTTTCAGGCCGGGATGTCCCTCACCGGAACAGACTTCTTAAAAGTTCTGATTTTGTGCTCCATCCCTATTATCACTTGCCAGTAGCTGGCTTACGGAGTCTCCCTCCCCCCACCATCTATCTTCCCATATATCACTCTGATTCACTTCGCACCTCCTAACTTGCAGAAGGTGGTCACTTTTCTATATGTAGAGGCGCAGCTTCTCTTTTCTGGGATCTCCGGTTGAGTTTGCAGGTGTTCAGAATGGTTTGATAGCTATCTAACTGAATTCCTGGGACCAGGCAAAACTAAGGTCTCTTACTCTTCTGCCGTCTTGGGCTCCTTTTCTGTACTTTTACTTTCTTGATAGTGTCCTTTGAGACAGAATTTTCAAAGTGCAATATATCTATTTTTAATTCCATTGCTTGTTTTTTTGTCATATCTAAAAATTTATTGCCAAATCCAAATTCACAAAGATTTATCTCTGTTTTCTTCTAAGAGTTTTACAGTTTGGGCTCTTTCATTTAGGTTTCTCATCCATTTTGAATTAATGTTATCTATGGTGTGAGAGAAGAGTCCAACTTCATTCTTTTGCATGTGGCTTTCCAGTTGTCCTACCACCATTTGTTGAAGAGACTATTCTTTCCCTCATTGAATGGTCTTGACACTCTTGTTGAAATCAATTAGCCATAATTGTATGGGATTACTTCTGGACTCTCAGTTCTATTCTATTCATGTCTATGTCTATCCTTGTGCCAGTTCTACACTGTCTTGGTCATTATAACTTTGTAATAATTTCTGAAATCGGGAGGTGTGAGTCCTCCACCTTTTTCTTTTTCAATTGTTTTGGCTATTCTGGGCCCCTTTCATTTCCACATGAATTTTAGGATCTTCTGCTCAATTTCTACAAAGAAACCAATAGGGATTATGTTGAATCTGTACATCAGTTTGGAGAGTTTTAGACATTATGCAGATGCCCACCTAGGGTGTTGGATTGAACTGAATGTTCCAAACTTTGAGAAATGTACCATTATGTCCCATGTTTGCCTGTCTGGGTCAGACTAGCCAAGAACTTGGATGGGGAGAAAAAAACCCTTCTGTCTCTGGGATTGGGGGCATATGCCTGGACCCCAGGTCACAGGGAATTGGTCATGAGCATGCCTTTTGACTAGAGGTAAGTATGTTGGCCCCTGCAACCTGATTAATCTGATTTTATGTTTAATGGCTTAGCCTCTAAACTTTTTTTTTTAAGTGTCCTTTCTGTTTTGCCCAGTGATTCTTTATAATGGTGAAGCCAAGAAACTTCTAGAAAAAAAGTCATTGGCCCTCTTCCCTCACACCTTTTTAGTCTCTCTACACCCATTCTCTTGAGTCTGAAGTACAAAAATCCATAATCAAGGCTGGCAAAGACAGAACCTCCTGAGCATAGTGGGATGGAGGCAAAGCAGAAGAGGCAAAGACCAAAATTCTTGGGACAGAGAAGAGGCTTGGACTGCCTCACATCAATGAATCTTGTCTCTATGATACTAGCAGGGCATATAGGACATTTCCTACCATAGCTCTTGATAAGTACAAACCTTTTCTTCCTCTTCTGCCTGTGCTGTAGGTTCCTTGAGGCCAAGGATTTGTTCAGAGCTGTTTCTCCAGTACTTAGTAGAGTTCATGGCAGACAAACAGGCACTCAAACATTTATTGCCTAAATATTGTCATGTTTCAGATGAGAGTACCTCGTGTGGTTATAACTGTCATCAAATCAGATGATGCATGGGGAAATGAATAATTTTAGGGACCTACAAACATAACACATTCATTTTCAAAAAGAAATTTTTTAGAGAAGCAAAATGTGAGTAGGATATCACCTGAATATGGTGTCAGAAACACTTCTTCTGAACAAGAAATGAGAACACTGCTTCTAATGAAATATGATGATTATAAACACATCCTCAGATTCAAAATTTTTGTGATTCCTGAGATGTCTCGTGCAGATTCCCAATTTCAACATACGGTGGTTAAATAAATGAAGAAAGGTCAGATCTTTTATGACTAAATGTTTATAACAATGTATATTTTACATCTTATCTTCTCTTGACTCTCTTTTCATACGAGTTTGTTTTTATTGGACCACCAGCAGCAAATTCCTGCGATTTTATAGCCATGTGACATTGTTGTCATTGCTTTTAGCACAGGCATCTGTTAGTAAAGAGACTAAAAGTATTCTCTTATGAGTCACTAAAATACACTTGCCAAGACCAATTAAACTAGTGCCAAATATGACAAGTCACCAGAAGACTTTTAACAATTTACAATGTTTTTGCTGGGGAAGGGAAATAAAGAAGAGAAAGAGGTAAATTTGCATAACACTTTTTTTTTTCTGGTGAGCTTCAAAAGTTATAATCACTGAAATTCAGTAATGCTAACTGCATTACTATTTTTTTCTGGTATTTTTTTACACCGTAGACCAGAGATGATAAGTAAGATTTTTGGTGGTTGATCTTTTCCATCTCCACAGTACAAAATATGCTTTGTTCTTCCTGAGTGGGAAGTGCTAACCAACATGAATGAAAAAAGAGAAGAAGCAATGCTAGATTTTAGGTTTCTGAATAATTAAAGGTTGGCCATGTACTTAACAGGCAATAAGATAAACTAGCAGTTAAATTTTGCATTTGAAACAGCTTGAAGGTAGGAAATTTAGCTCAAATAAAGGTTTGGGATATAGTTAAGAGCATTTTCAGGGAGGCATGTTGCCTCAGCAAGTTCAAAAGCAGTAACTAGTTGGCAGGACTTTCAGGAAATGGGCCATCTCATTAAATGTAAGTCTTAAGAGGAAATCGTATAAATTTATCACAATGTAGAATATAAAGAACAAGAAGAATTCTTGATTTATCCTGTATCTTCCCACTGAAATCTTGCATTCATCAAGTGGAGAATTGAGGCAATAATGTCAACAAAATTGGGGCCCTGATATTATTTTTCCAAAAATATTCTAAAACTAGAGGAAAATATATGCCCTTGGAATCCTGTGACCTGGAGGCATCCTTGGCTGCTCTGGCAATGCCTGATTATCCTTAGAATCCTGGCCTGAGACCCTCCACATCAAACTGGCACCCCCAGGAAACATTACCCCAGAAGATCCCTCCAGTAAATTCTTCAGGTCGGTCAAGTGTTATGAAACAGTCCCCCAAAGTATAGCTAGGCTGAGACTGAATTTAAAGATGTGGAAATTGCGGCAAAAAATACTTTAGGTTAACCTTTTTTTTAAACAAACTTTTGATTTTGGAATAATTTTAGACGTAGAAAATCTGCAAAGATAGTACAGATAGCCTCTAAATATCGTTTACTTAGCTTTCCCTAATATTAACATCTTACATCACCATGGTACATTTGTCAAAACCAAGAAATTAACAATGGTTAACTAGCCCACAGCCCTTGATAGGATGGGTTAGCCTAGGATAATTATTGAACCTTTTAGAGGACGTGAAGAAAAATTTGTCACAGGGACAAAATAAGCACTATTTTCTCATGGAATGAGCCCAGCAAAAAGTAAAAATTTAACACCTTTCAAAGCCCAAATTTCAAGTCTTTAGCAGGGTGTTACCAGGTGAACCAGAGCAATGCTTCTCAAATTTCAATGTGCACATGAACCATCTGAGCATCCTCTTGAAATTCAAGATTTTAAATTTTATGTGTGCACATGAACCATCTGAGCATCCTCTTAAGATTTGATTCAGTAGGTCTGGGCTGGAACTGCTCATCAAGCTTTCTGTCGAAGCTGGTACTGCTGGCCCCAGACCACACTTGAAATAACAAGAATCTAGAGAAGTACTTCCAAAAGAACTTTCTGTGATGATGGAAATGTTCTACAATCTACACTGTCCAATGTGAGCCACTAGCCACACGTGGTTATTGAGCCCTTGACATGTGGCTAGTACCACTGAGGAACTGGATATTTCATTTTAATTAATTCAAATTTAAAAAACCACAGGTGGCTCGTGACTACCAGATTGGACGACACAGAATTAGAGTGTTTCATAATCAAAAATATGCTCCCTCATTCTGAAAGGTCTAGGTTTTTAACTACTTCCAAGGGGCTAAAAGGAAAAAGAGAGAAAGGGACAGAGAGGGAGAGATGGAGATCTATGTGCATGTATTGCAAGTGACAATAGTCAATAAACTTCAGAGCAAAGCTGCCCACTAAGATTAATTTGGATGGGCAGTGACATCACCACCTGTGCCAGTGGCTAAAGATGCCTCATCCCGTGAGCAGGTGCCCTGAGCAGACATCCAATGACAAAATGATCTTTCTTTCCAAGTGAGGATGTTACAAAGTGCAAGGTCTCCCATGGTGACCTTGCAGAGGGACCTTTTGTTCATCTGCAGAGACAAAATGGGCATGCTAGCCACCTATCTCTTCATGAAAGTCTTCTGAGTCCCTTTTTGGCTCCCGCTAAATCATGGCAGCAGTTTGAGCTGGACAGAAGTCTATCCACTGAATGAAATCCAGCCCCAGAATTGAGCCTCAGATGTACCATTCTGCATTCATTTCACACACACTGAAAACTGAAAGCTGCCCTCAGTCAGTCCCATTCCTGCTTTTGGACCCCTCTGGTTCTCTATTGGATCAATTCGCCAAGAATACTACACGCAATATGTTGTTCCTGAGCACTTTGTGATCTGAAAATGTAGACCCTTGCAAAGAGGGCTCCCTGGTATCACTAACACTCTGAGCGTCTTAAACCTGCCTTTCCTGAATATTCTGTAGAGTAGGTCATGGCAAGCTACGCTGTCCTAGGGCTTCAGCCATTCTTTGCCAAGAGCAAAGGGAGGTGCCAGCATATAAAGATCTTGAGTGCTCAGTGGAGGCTGAAGTTCTGTTTGGGGAAGTTCTGTTTGAGAACACCCAGGACAATCCACAGGCAACAATGCCCTCTAGAAGGGTCACATCCGGGACTTACGGTTTTACTTTAGGTATTCCCTACAATTCCAAGAGCAGGTCTACTCAAGAAGATGCCTTACTATAAGTTGAGCCACTTATTATTTCCAGGTGCTGGGGATATAGCAATGAACTAAGCAGACAAAACTTCCTGTTTCTACAGGCCTCCGATTACATACCTTTCAAAACTTAGAAGAATCATAAAATATAATTCATATATATTCACTAATAAATCATCGTTTTAAAACGGGACAATTTGGTTCCAGTTAGGAACATCAACTTTCTCAAAACACTTTCAGAATATTAATGTTTATTTATGCCAGAGGAAAGATTTTGACATTTCTTGAAAGAACTGGAAGAAAAAAAAGCTAACATTGGATATTTCTGTGTGCCAGGAGCTATACTAGGTAACTTTGCATAAATTATCTCATTTTATCCTCGTAATAATCCCATGAATTAGGTACCATATTATCCCCAGTTTACAGATGAAGAGTATTGGGGGAATAATAAATCAATGAATTTACGGCTCCAAAAGCAGGAGCCAAGCCCAGTAGACTTGGAGCACGGAGACTCTTCAAGGGTGTCGGGAAGGCAACTCTACATTGCCCCAGGGAAGTAAAGTACAGTGTAGGAAGATTTCTGTTCAGCCAAGAAGGAAAAGAAAGCCAACAGAATGAAGGCCTGGAACTCACCCTCTTTGCTTGGGGAGAGGTTTTGATTGCCTCGTGGCCATTAGCAAACCCCCCTGACTTCCTCTGACAGCCATGTGACAGGTTTGAGGAGGTGGGAAGGGGATAGAATATCTTACCTCTTGAGCACAATGTACCTCCAGCCTGCCTTTGGACTTGTCATTGTAAAATAATACATTTCCTCAGTGCCTCAGGCAGTATGAATTGAAGTTCTGTATTGTGACCTGAAGCTCCAAAATCCTAATTGATATGGGGACATTGCCTCAGAGACTGCAAACCACGAATCCTAGCCAGGCCCGGGTGGGAGACAGGCAGAAGGTCAGAAGTGTCCGGCGCATCAGTGAGAGTGGAGAATAAGCCCAATCAAGGAGGACTGTGGGTCTTCCCCAAGCCAGGAGAACAAACCACCGGCTACG
>NC_138382.1:25043765-25096412 GCF_054177405.1 Leptonychotes weddellii | reverse complement strand
CCCCCAAAAAGACTATTTCAGTGAGAGGGGCACCTGGGTGGCTCAGTCGTTAGGCGTCTGCCTTCGGCTCAGGTCATGATCCCAGTGTCCTGGGATTGAGCCCCGCATCGGGCTCTCTGCTCTGCGGGAAGCCTGCTTCTCCCTCTCCCCTCCCCCTGCTTGTGTTCCCTCTCTCACTCTGTCTTTCTCTGTCAAATAAATAAAATCTTTAAAAAAAAAAAAGACTATTTCAGTGAGAAAAAACAAAATACAAAAATTGGCAAATTATCATTATTATTATTACTATTAAAGATCTCTACCCCCAATGGAGGCTTGAACTCACAACCGCAAGATCAAGAGTCACATGCTCTACCGACTGAGCCAGCCAGGTGTCCCCAAAATTGGCAAACTGAAGTAGCTCCCACCACCTCCCTCCACTTCCTACTTCCCATCCTTTCCAGCTACCCAGCAAGGTGAGTGCTTGCCAGAAATACTAGATCCCTTTAGAAAATAAGGAGGCTTTATCTTTTTTTGTTCATCTGAAGTAGTGTGTGTAAATTCGAGCCCCACAACATATGAACTACAGAAGTCACAAACGTGCAGCAGGATTTAAAAATAAGCAAGGTGACTCAAGCCTTGCTGGTTCCCACTGTTCTCATCCACACAGGATGCAAATATCTGGCCTGTGTGCTCCATCTTTCCCCTGTGGGGACCCATGGCAGGCATCGCTGATTGATCCTTCATCCTTTGAGGCCACACACGGCCTCAGAAGCCTTCTCAACACAGTGTTCCATGAAACCACTACCGATTGGTCAGAGCTGGAAAATAAGCGGAAACCTCTTTGCAAAAAGCCCTTTGTTAAACATCAAGAACCAATATTCTTACTCTCACTTCTTATTAAAAGCCAGAGCTTCTGGGAGAGAGAGTCCAAAACTCATTCTGAAGGACACCCCTGCTCTCCAATGCAGGGAGAAAAGACTGTGGAACTCACAGCTTTGCTTAAAGAACCTGGATTTTCATACTGACTCCTTTTATCCAAGCAATGAGCAGGCCTTTTATTCCTCCTTCCTCCCACTTGTCCCTAGGCACCATAAAACACACAGGGTAAACTCTTCTTCAAGGCTTTTCAACTGGTTCCAGAACCATACGTAACACCGCTGTTTTTAAGACACCTCACTGCAGCCAAAAGTTTAACCTTCTGGTGTGGGCTTTCCTTGACTTTCAGTGTGGTTGAACATCTGACAACCATTTGGTGGAATAAGTGAAGGGATTAGAACAAGAAACACAACCTTTTGTTGACTTTTCTGCTGAACCATTGGAAATTCATTTAGGCCCACACAAGCTTGCCGAGTCTTCCTTTAATATTAAACATGCAATTTTGAGGAAGCCAGTTCCCATCTTGCAGGTCATAGATGGTTGTCAGCACAGGATTCCTGAAGAGGAGTCCTCTCCCACCCTTGCCTTTGCCCTGCCACCTTTTAAAATTATCCCAGCATTCTTGAGAAGGCGCCAGGCGGAAGGCCTCAGCCGATGATGTCATTTGTCCCGCACCAGGCTTCTGTGTCACAGCATGGAGCGCTGCCTCGCCCAAGGGGGCATTCAGAGGCGGCCTCAGTTCCAAGGGAGGCTGGTTCTACCAGGCCCGTGGCCCGGAACTGTCTACATGCTGGGCATTCCACCGTGGAGTTCTTCCCTCCCTGTCATCCCCTTGACCTCTCTAAAGAAAGGTGCAGTACTGCTGTGACCCAGACTGTCACATTGCTGAGCACATTCAGTCTGAAAAATCTTATCATTCTCTTGGCCCTCCTATAACCCTGAAAGCTCCCCACAAACCTAGAACAAGCTCTGGGAGAATTCCTTAGCCCAAGTGCTCTGTCTTCAGAGAGAGGTGGTTCACAGTCGAGTCAAGAGCATTGTTGTGTGTCCTTAGCCAGATTGTTTAATCTCCCTGAGCCTCAGTTTCCACATTGCTAAGAAGCAGTGTAGTAAAACCTGCTGCTTGGGCTTTTAAGATAACTGAGGAAAATTAGGGAAACAAATCTCTTTTCATGGTTCTTTGCTTCCCTCCTCTCCCACCCTCCGCACCCCTGCCGATGTGGAGGGCACGAAGTCTCCCAGAAAGAAAACCCCCTCGTATCGTTCCACTGTTGTTACTTTCTGGGTGGGAAGAAGGGGTTGCTGTCGGGGTGAAGTGGATCTGTTCGCAGCAAAGCAGGGAAACAGAGCCTCAACCTCTTACGCCTTCTTGGGGCATTGCTTCCTAAGTCCTGGAGCCTCTGCGGAGCCTGAGTTGGGGAGCTTTTCGGGGAACTGCCCCTGAGGGGTCTTCCCATCCTGCGGCTCTGCCCCCGGAGCCCTGCTCACCAGTGGCTCAGCGAGGGAAACCTGAAACCCCGTGTGCTATCGGGTTCTGCCATGGGATTTTCACACAGGCCTGGTAACCGGCGACCGGGGAGCCCACTGATCCAGCGACCTGCCATCGTGGCGGGCCTGGGTCGCATTACCACCTGCTGGCCCTCCAGGCCACTCCATTCCTCACTGCTGGCGGTGCGGTCCCCGTAAGTCAGCCCTGCCCAGTGCCGTCGGCGGCCCAGCCCCGCTCCCAAGGAAGGCCAGGGGGGTGTGGGGTGGGGTGTGGGGGGGGATCAGGAAAGCCAGCCTTCAAAAAGTGAAGTAAAATAATGAATGGCTCCCTGGGGAGATGTTCAGTGCTGCTTCCATTTGTTCAAGCAGCACATATGTTTGAAACCTTGGAAATGCGGAGATCCGAGGAAGTGGCAGGAGGCAAATGGCAAGGGCTGTGGTGCCCGGGCCCTGGGCCCCCCAGTGCCAGGTGTGGGGCACTGGCAAGAGGAGAATCGAAGGAGCCAGCGCCTCATTTTCCAGATGCTAAAACTAAGGCACAAAGAGCGGAGTTAAGAGGGGAGTGGGGGAGCAGGGCTGGCGCCCAACCGTCAGGCTTGTCTCTCCTGGTGCCCTCCCCCCAGCATCTCCCAAGGTATGTTCCATCTGGTACGTGCCCTCGGTGAGGGACGGCTCTAGCTGTTCTAAACAACGGACCCTGCAGTCAGACAGCTGCACACTCATGCTGCCTCCTCCCCCGAAAAGGAAGCCTGGCTATTCAGAAGCTACTCATGGCCTGCCACCAACTGGGAAATGCTGGAGCAAACAAAAAGAAAGGGTGGCTTCTTTAGGCTGCATTCCACTCCCAGCCACCAGAGGCTCAGACCGTAAGGACATTTGCGGACATCAGCAAGAAGCACGGCGGTGAGCAGCTCCACGGTATCGGGCACTGGACTGGCCTCTTATGTCTCAGTTCTCACGGCCCTCCCCTCCTGGTCACAAGATGGCGGCTGCAGCTCCAGGTATCCTGCACTCCCACAGAAGCAGAAAGCAAGGAGGTGTCAAAAAGGAAGTACAGTATCCCTGCATTACTCTTGTCATTCCCAGAAGCCCCCATCCCCTTAGTAAGTCCCATTGACCAGAAGAACTGAGTCATATGCTTTGTGGCAAAGGAGACCACAAGTCCTGTGACCTGCCATAGAAATATTGCAATTCGTTCCCTAGAGGCCAGGCCTATTATCTCTCAGTTCCGACTGCAAAAAAGGAGGAATGGCTATTTGGGGGCTACTAGTGGGGTCTACCATGAGCGATTTCTTTACTCCAGGACTTCTGAAAGCTTTTATTATGTGAATGTGTACAGTTTGTCTCAAGGGGCAGAGCTAATGTACAGTTTCCCAAACTTACATGCCCACAGAACTGTTGTCACTAAGCATCTCATGAGACTTGGTTCCATGGAGCATACTTTGAGAAACATTGCCCAATGTATCCCCTCAGCATTTCCCTTTGTAATCTGCATGACATCACTTTTAGGCTAGACAGAAACCTCCTCAACCTTGAATAAATACAATTTTCATAAATTTCTGTGTTCTTGTTGTTTTATTTTATTTTTTTTTTTTAAAGATTTTATTTATTTTTCAACAGAGACAGTGAGAGAGGGAACACAAGCAGGGGGAGGGGGAGAGGGAGAAGCAGGCTTCCCGCAGAGCAGAGAGCCCGATGCGGGGCTCGATCCCAGGACCCTGGGATCGTGACCCGAGCCAAAGGCAGACGCTTAACGACTGAGCCACCCAGGCACCCCTTCTTGTTGTTTTCTTAAGTCTTTCCCAGTCCAAGTCAAACTTAGATTCAGAATGACAATTTTTTTTTGTCTCTGCCAAAAGCCTTGCATTTAGACATTTATCCTGAAATGTTTTCAGTCCCCACAAAACTCTTCAAAGTTTTAAAAATAAAAAAGACAAGATGAAGTCCTGAAACCTGAATTCCAGCAGCTATTCTAAAATGTTCTAACAATTCCATCCACCCATGGATGCCATGCTCACCCTGTGTGCCACGTGTTCTGTCTTTTCTCTCTAACTAATGAGCTGTTTAAGGTTCCTTTCTTCCAGGAGCCAGACCATGGTGGACACTCAGAAATAGTTGCTAAAAGCTGCACAGCTCAGGCTGAGAGGCAAACTTCAGCGTGTATTGACTGGCGTTTCAGAAATGCTCTCACCTCTGCACAATGATCGTGAACCATTCCAGCTCTCACCAAGCAGCACCCAGGGACGGTGCTAAGCATTTCATCTGCATGATTTCCATTCTTCCACCAAGCTGTGAGCCAGGTAGTACTATCATCCCCAGTTTTACAGATGAGAACACCAAGACCAGGTCTGCCTGACTCCGGAGCCTGCATGCACAGTAAAACCTGTGGGCTTGCTGGAAAGATGATCCATCTGCCCATTGTTGGGAGAGACCTGGGGTAAAACTTTTTCTATTTGGAAGTGAACCTAGGCTCACCAGCTCCCTTCATGAAGGGGTAACCACATGACTAACAAAATCTGCTCATTGCTTTATAGAACCTTTTTTTTTTTTAAGGCTGGACTTGATACAAATTGCAAAAAGTATAACCAAGCCCTCCTTGGGGAAGATTTGGTGTCTATGCATGTGTATGTATTAAGAAAGTGGGGTATAATCACATTTTCCTCCTATTAGGTAAAGCCAGCTCAGAACTTACACTAAGGGCAATCTTCAAAGAAAAAATTTCTAAAAGGGGAGCTTGTCTGATGCTTGCAAAGCAGCAGAGTACCAATCCAACCTATTAACAAAATAAAAATATGTAAATCCAACACTTTTCAAATATCTTCTATATGAGAGACCCCGTACTATGTACCTTAAACATTTTTCTTCAAGTTCTTACAACCATCTTGAGAAGGGCATGTTATTGCCCTTGCTTCAATTTAACAAATCAGGAAACCAGGGTTTCGAGAGGTTAATTAGCAAGGTGACGTCACAAAGCTAGACTTGGCAGCAAATTCAGAATTGAGAAATACAGGATGGTTATGGGCAGAGGAGTCTAGGCTCCAGTAGCTAAGGCCACCACCTTCTTCTGCCAGGCCAGGGGGGCTGTCCCGAGCCACTAGCCTGCAGCTGAAGAGGCGCCAAGACACAAGGTTTGGTCAGTGGTGGCTGTGGCCCCTCAGCCTGGGAGCAAGACTCAGCAGGGTCAGGCTGGCCTGTACCATTTCTGTACATTCAAGCGGAGATACCAGGAGCTTGAAGGCATCGAGTGGGTCCTCGGTTCCCCATCTGCACTGAAGGACAAGTCATTACTGCTTGCTTAACCAGCTGACAAGGTACTTGCCCTGTGAATTATCAGTGCTTGTAAATTACTGTGAGCCCCTTGGAGGAAGGCACCAAAGCATTATTTGACTATGATTCTTCTTGCTTTTACCATGCAGCCTGTATTATGAAAATGTAGTCTTGAAATGTCTGTTTGAATTGGACGATCCTTCTCA
Source organism: Leptonychotes weddellii (assembly GCF_054177405.1). Taxonomy (NCBI): domain Eukaryota; kingdom Metazoa; phylum Chordata; class Mammalia; order Carnivora; family Phocidae; genus Leptonychotes; species Leptonychotes weddellii. The sequence continues at coordinate 25,090,596 of NC_138382.1, read as the reverse complement.
ATGGATCATTGAAAATGCCCGTGGTCTTGATTTCTGGAGGTGCTCCATCTGTGCCACAAAATCTCTTCAAAAAAGGAAAAGCCAGAAAGTAAATTCACCCCGACATGGTGAAATAGAAGAGAATGTCTGTTTCATATGATCATGCTTAGACTTGGCTGCTTTTAAGATGTTTCAAGGGATTTTCTTTCTCTCTCTTTTTTTTCCTCCTTCCAAACTACCTTCTTTGTTTAGGGATCCCTATTTGCCCTCCTGCCTTTTCTACAGTGTCACTTATTGCTTTGCCAGAGACTAAATGAATGCGAGTACACAAAGGGACAATGAGACTCGTTACCTGAGGCAAGAAGCCACCTGCATGCAGTTAGAGAGGCTCCTTCTCATATATCTTGCCAGTCTGTACCAAAGGCATTGACAGGAGGTCCACCACCCAGCTCTCTCACTCAGGGCGGACGAGGGAGGGGTTGCCCCCTCGGCACTCCAGAACTGAAGAGTTCTGACGGAGCCAGGGGAAAATGCACCTGAATTGTTGTTGTTGTTGTTAATTATTACTGAGCTTATTCATTCCAGTCCCTCTCTACTACAAAGAAATTACAAAGAGATAAGGGCAACTGATCCATCCTGATCGACATTAAATGCATCTGATTATAAGTTATTTTTAGGCATAAAGAGGCCAGTGCCACGTGGGCGATGGAAAGGGCAGAGATGTTAAGTGACCCACCCAGTCATTCCTCACCACCTTCCCGCAGTTATACTGCGGAAAGTCAGAACAATAAGAAAATTCAAGATGTTTTGGGGCGCCTGGGTGGCTCAGTCGTTAAGCGTCTGCCTTCGGCTCAGGTCATGATCCCAGGGTCCTGGGATCGAGCCCCGCATCGGACTCCCTGCTCAGCGGGAAGCCTGCTTCTCCCTCTCCCACTCCCCCTGCTTGTGTTCCCTCTCTTGCTATGTCTCTCTCTGTCAAATAAATAAAAAAAATCTAAAAAAAAAAGAAAATTCAAGATGTTTTGCTCCCAGTAGTCAATGGCGGCAGACCCTTTTCTTCTCAGCGGAACTGGCTTTGTTTTCCCCTTCCATTCCTTATTCTCCCTTCTCTCCCCTCCTTGCCAGATTCTACAGAAATGAAGTTTGGAAATATTAGGCAGAAAGCACCACACAAAGGCCACACACCAAATATATTCATAACCGCTGCTTTCAAAGGCATAATATAAAGGAAAAGCTAGCAGGGGAAGTCTCAGGATAATGAAAGATCCATCTGGACAGTGACAAGTTACCTGAATCATCTAACGGAGAGTAGGAAGAGGTCAACGACCATTGTTGACACGGAATAAACGAAGGCACGATTCACGCCAGAAGCTCGGGGTACCCAGCAGAGACGAAAGACACACAGAGAGAAAGTCTGTGTGGTTTACTCTCTTCAGATTTTGCAAAGCACGAAGCGTACCTGCAAGGTCTATGGGAGAGGTCTGCGCAGGGGGTGGGGCAGGTGGCGGAGGGAGGTCTGCGCGCTAACAGCTCGCTGCTCTGGGCATAAACCAGTGTGGGGGAGAGCCCTTCCGGCCCCCGTCCAAGGTGCCCAGTTACTGAATTACCAAAAGGACTCCTCATCAGGCAAGCTCTTCTAAAAGGTCAGCAGCGGTGCGGCCCCAAGGATGGCATCGCAGCAAGGCCCTATTACAGCTTTCATGTGGAAGCGAAGTTGTATCCCAGATGATGGGTGTTTAGGAAGAATCCATGACCAGAGGCATTATGGCGTCTGGCTCATAGTAGGCATTTAATATTTGCTGAATGGATGAATGATCACAATCTCAACTGTGGCCTACGTAAGATTTGGTCTCATGTTCCCAGTTATTTACAATAGCCAAGATATGGAAGCAACCTAAGTGTCCATCAATAGATGGATGGATAAAGAAAGAAGACGTGGTATATATGTATGATATGTATGATATGTATGATATACCATTAAAAAAATGAAATCTTGCCATTCACAATACCATGGAGGGACCTAGAGGTGATTATGCTAAGTGAAGCAAGTCAGACAAAGACAAATTCCATATGATTTCACTTATCTGTGGAATCTAAAAAACAAAAAAATGAACAAACAAACAAACCAAAAAACCCCACCAGAATCAGAGTCATTATTACAGGGAACAAGCAGGTGGTTGCTAGAGGGGAGGTGGGGGTGGGTGGGTGAAATAGGTGAAGGGGATGAAGAGATACAAACTTCCAGTTATAAATAAGTCACAGGGACGGAAAGTACAGCATAGGAAATGTAGTCAATAATATTGTAATAACTTCATAGGGTGACAGATGGTAACTACACTTACGATGAGCATTTTGTAATGTATATAATTGTCAGATCACTATGTCGTAACCTGAAACAATGTAATATTGTATGTCAACTATACTTCAATTAAAAATGAAACAGAATTTAAAATTATAAAAATTAAATAGACCTAGACAGAGCCAGAAAGTAAGTGGGGAAATGACAGAGGGAGGAGGAGGGGTTGAGAGTACAGAGAGGTCAGTCAGCATATGAAGAATTAGAGGAATTCTGTATAAAACCTGAGGACTTGAGTGGAAGAATGGGAAAAACCAAGCTCTCAAGTTAGACATGCTGTGAATTTTAAAAGTAGTTTAAAAAATAATTGATTTTAGGGGCGCCTGAGTGGCTCAGTCGTTAAGCGTCTGCCTTCGGCTCAGGTCATGATCCCAGGGTCCTGGGATCGAGCTCCACATCGGGCTCCCTGCTCGGCGGGAAACCTGGTTCTCCCTCTCCTGTTCCCCCTGCTTGTGTTCCCTCTCTCGCTGTGTCTCTGTCAAATAAATAAATAAAATCTTCTAAGAAAAATAATTATTTTATTTTGTATTCCCTAACCCTATTCTCTCATCCTTTTTATTATAAAACACTACAAATATATAGAGAAGTTGAAAATTATACAGTGAGCACACCCACCACCTAGGTTTTATACTGATTATTCCATGATATTTGCTTGATGACACATCTATTCATCCATCCATTCTTCTTTCCTTTTATCAACTCATTCCATTTTTGCTATTTTGTTTCCAGCATTTTCCTATGAAAACATAGGTCTGTTGTTAAACGCTTGTTATTTTTGTTATTATACCAAGGTGAGTGTAGAATGGGACAGCTAATTGTCCTCATATATATTCTCCTCTATTTCCATAGTAACAGAATGTATTAAATGTGTATGGAAATTCAGTACCAAAACTACATTTCCCCAGCCTCTTTTGCAGCTAGGTATAGCCACGTGTCTAAACTCTGACCTATAAAACGTAATAGGAAACGTCACGTGACAGCTTCCAGGACCTTTCCAAGGGGCAGCATGCCAGTACCTATGCCCGATTTGCCTTCTACCACCCTTCTGCCTGGAACATAGACATCACCACCTTGGGTCAGGTGGACAAGGACCCCAGCCTAGGGATGGCACTGTGGAGCTGTGAGCTGGCTGAAGTATGCAGAACCGAAGACAGGATGGAGCAGAGTCACCACAGCCTTCCTGGATGGCCTACCCTGGACTAAATTTATATGGGAGGGAAATAAACATTGCTCTTGTTTACCCTACTGCTATTTCCAGGACTCTGTCACTTGCAACTAAGCCTAATTCCTACAAATGCAACAAGACAAAAACCAAACAGTACAGAAGGACTTAAAATGAAAAGCACGTGACATACCCCAGTACCTCCCCAGCCCCAGCTGAGCTCCCTAGAGCCGCACTTTTAACTCTTTTAACTAGTTACTTCCACATCTCTAAACAATGTTTCTATTCTTATTTCTCCATTTTTCCATTATAGACCCACCTCTTGACTTCAACTCACTGAGCCCCTCTTCCATTTCTTTATTCTTCCTGCCAATAAAGGTTCAGTGGATTTCTCTATTATTTGTGTTTGTAAATGTAGTATTATTTACACTACTAAAGATGAAATCTCGTCTCCCTGCTTTGTAGATGAGGTCATTAGTCCATCTACCTCCAATTCTGTCCACTTCTCTCCTGTCATCTCTGTCTCCATTGTTTTCACGTTTCCATTGTTAGTGTTCGTGCCATTTGCATGCTTTGACTGACAGCTTCACTTTAGAGTAAGGGGTGCCTGCCTTGATTCTTTTCGACCCTGAAATGCCAGAATGTAGATCACTTGCCCTAATTTGGTGCCCTAATTTGGCTGTAGTCCTACAGCCTTCAATCTAGAACTCACACAGGATATTGTAATTATGTGTCTGCGTGTCTATCACATCCAGGCCCTTTATCCTTAGGAACACACAAGTGTCTGGCACATGGAGCTGTAAGGAATGACCAAAGTGTTTTGAGTGATAAAACTGAACCAGAATGCTAGTAATTTGCTTCCTATCCTTTGGTCCTGAAGATTTCTTGAAAAGTCAGTGTTTGAGGACCAGTATGTAAGCCCACATTCTCCTGTAATACAATCAGCTATATTACTTCTTGGCAGATAAGAGTGAAGTTTGCATAGACACATTTAGCATGTTTCTCTTTCTCCAAATCTCGGGGGCTCTAGCAACCCAGCGGGCACCCTGGAAGCACCATGTTTGAGCTGAAGAACCACACCTCTGTAAAGTTATGTTCAAGCTGAGAGTTCAAATGCCCACCATGAATGCCTGTTTGGCGGCCACAGACAGAGGCTTTTGAAATCATAAGACGCTGCTCCAAACGTGCTGTTGGTTCAGTGCACATTTTCTCCACAGAGAAACAGATGAGAATGCAGGAACTCACATTCAGATGCATTTAGCTGGGAAGAATGGCAGCCCTGTCATGCGTATTTGGGGCACAAAAATTCAAACTATAATAAACATAAGAAGCACACGTTTGTAAAGCTCACTTTTGGTTTGGTGCTATCATGTCAGAATGAGGGTGAAGATAGGAAATCTAAAATTAAAAATATGTAAAAAAAAAAGTAATTAATTAATTAAATTTAAAACATGTATACTGATATGTCTTCCCTACTTTGTTTCATGCAAGTTCAAGCCTGTCTGACTTCTTAGACTGAGTTGTCAACAGCTCTAGGGAGATCTCCGGACTGTAAATTTAGAGAAGACCATGAAAGGTGACTGCATCCATTCTTCTCATCCCCAGTGAGACAGCCTCTGAACCACTTGGAAGTCTTTAGTCCAATCCTATGTCCTTCCTTGCTGATATCATTACCTCCAGACCATAGGTAGGAGTGATCAGTGGCTAGAGGTCAGATAAGAAAGGCGAAACCTGGGGCGCCTGGGTGGCTCAGTTGGTTAAGTGACTGCCTTCGGCTCAGGTCATGATCCTGGAGTCCCGGGATTGAGTCCCGCATCGGGCTCCCTGCTCGGCGGGGAGCCTGCTTCTCCCTCTGACCCTCCCCCCTCTCATGTGCTCTCTCTCTCTCTCTCTCAAATAAATAAATAAATAAAATCTTAAAAAAAAAGAAAGAAAAAGAAAGGCGAAACCTGAGTGGAAAGTCAATGAAGTGACTCCAAAATGAATGAGGCAAATGATTCAAGGAGCAGAGATCCCACACAGAATTAAGCTGTCCCAGAAAAGGCGCCGTGGGGATGATGTGCCAGTCCTCAAATCACACTTTCTCCTACAACCCTATGTAGTCGGTGCGGCCACCATCTGCACGGCCACATGCACAAATGCTACACCTCCTCCCACACTGACCTCTTTACAACCTCCCAGCCCACAGGGGCCTCCGTGGTCAGTGGCTCAGCTCCCCCAGGCAATCAGCCATTGTTACTGCCCTCTTGTTCCCCACTCTCCCTTATCTGGCAAAACTGTGTTCATCTGCTGTGTGGTACTATATTGCTATCCCTCTCAACCTACCCTCTTGACTGCTAGCTGTGCCCCCAAGAACCTGTCCTTCTCCCTGTAGCAAAAGAGTCCCCAAATTTTAGCTGGCCAGATGATAGCCTAGCATGAAGACTGCATTTCCCAGTCTCCCTGGCTAGCTGTGGTCATGTGACTAAGTTACTGTAGGAATATGTGTAATTTCCAGGTCATGTCCTTAAAGGGAATGGTTGTGCCTTCCCTTTTCTCCTTTCTGCTGGCTGAAATGCAAAGCCATCATAGGAGTCTGGGAGCTAAATGAACCAGACGAACACCCTAGGAGAAGGCAGAGTAACAAGGTGGAGAGAGCCTGGCTCCCTGACATCATCAGGCTCACTGCAGCCCTGGACTGCCTACCCAATCCTTGAGTAAGCAAGAAATAAGCTCCTATCTTGTTTCAGCCACTAGATTTCGGAGTCTTTTTGCTCAGCTGAATACAGCACTACTCCAGATGACTTTTACAGTGTTTGTAGTCTATTCCAAATGCCAAAGCTCTGTTCCCACAACCCTAGCACCCCACTGAACCCCTTCATTACTCTTAACCAAGTCCTAATTCTCCCTATGTTCATCTTCCTTTTGTGCACTGCAATTGGAGTTCTCTGTATTAGAATAGTGGGTAGTACTTGGTTAGGGTGGTAGCCCTTCATTAAAGGGAACCAAAAAATGGGACACCTGGGTGGCTCAGTCTGTTAAGCCTGCCTTTGGCTCAGGTCATGATCCCAGAGTCCTGGGATCAAGTCCTGCATTGCTCTCCTTGCTCAGTGGGAAGCCTGCTTTCCCTTTCCCTCTGCCCCTCCCCCCATCATGCGCTCTCTCTCTCTCTCTCTCTCTCTCGCTCTCTCTCTCTCTGACAAATAAATAAATGAAATCTTTTAAAAAAATAAAATAAAAAAAAATAAAGGGAACCAAAAAGTATGTCTGGGCTCATAGAAGGTATTCAGTAAATGCTTGTCAAATGAATCCATGACCAGTAGAAAGTACTACCACTAAATGCAAAGGAACCAGTTGATAGAAATTTTCTCCCTCAAATTCTTTAAAATAATTATCATCATCATCTTATATTCATCGAATCAATGTGCTAGATACTGTACTAGTAAGCAATTTGCATGCATTATCTTTAAATCTCACAAGAGTTTAATAAGCTATGTATTATTTTTTAAATTTTAATTTGTATTATTATACCCATTTTACAGATGAGGAAACTGGACTCAGAGAAGCTAAGTAACTTGCCTTCAGCAAGTTAAGTGGCAGAGCCAGATTCAAAGCTATGTCAGTCTTATTCCAATGCCACCTGCATCCTTAACCATTGTGCTCACTGTGATGGTTTAAGACAAAGAAACAGGTAAGTGAAGAATGAATTTCTGGAGCTCTTACTCTTCATAATTGCTGCATTGGGAAGTCCCCCCAAAACCCTTGAGATAGCAACTGTCTCAGATCATGCAGGGACCATTGTTTACCACCTGAGAGCAAATGGCCCAGATATCCAGGGTTCTGGAAACCCAGACTTCCAGAAACACTTAATAGTTATTTCAAATTATTTTTTAAAGCAAAACAACTCACATTTGTTGTACTTTCTGGTGAATAAATGCTTTTACAAACCCTGGCTCACTTGATTCATAAAACCATCTTGTAATATAATCACGCCTATAATATCATTCTTCCTGTTGTCCAGAGGAGGAAACTGAGACCCAGAAAGATTATTGGCTGTGCCAGTAAGTGGCTGAATAGGGATCTGAACCCAGGACTTTTGTTTCCTCCATGTCTCATGCTCTTCCTAGTTAGCATGCTAATGCTCATCTGTCCCTTACCCACCCCGTTCCTCGAAATTACGATGTATTAGCCTTTCCAGAAGGAAAAACAAATAACGCTAGGTTTTAAAATATTATTTTGAAATGTCTTTTTTTAGAGGTATCCAGTCCCGATAGCTAGGAAAGCTGTAGAAGGCCCAAAGTGTAGCGGTGTGAATTCAGCCGAGACTGGGGCAAATACCATCCATGGTTTTCACTTAGGTGGCCAAGCTACCTACATTTTTCTAGTACCTTCGGGGTCTGGCCAAAGTCCACATCTGACAAACCATCTTGAGCCCTGAGAAGTCTCCTGCTTGCCACCTCCACAGAGAACGGGATGGGTGAGGTCCAGGTGACGGCAAGCCAGCGGCGCAGGGGCTGCGCGCGGTGACGCCGGCGGGGACCGGCTCCCGACACCCCCAGCCTACTGGTTTCCACCGGTGCCAAATCCGCATGAAACGCCCTGGCTTTTATTTCTCAATATTCAGACCGGTCGGATCCAGAGCCCGTTCACCTGGACACTGAACTTTTTCTTTGAGAATTTACCAGAAGTGAACAGGGAGTTTTTGTCCTGGGATTTTCGGGACCCATGGGTCCGTGGGGCTGCGGGGAGGGTGACACGGCTGCGAGCGGCGGCCGTCCAGCCTCGGCCTCGGCCTTCCGGGGAGTCCCGCTGGGCCGCGGCCCGGGCCCACCGCGACGCTGCTGGGGACAGCTGAGCCGGCAGGGGGGAGCCGCCGCAAGCCCGGAGCCGCCAGCCGCCGGCGCTGGAGCAGCTTATGGGCTTTGGCTCTCCAGGCCGCAGGGCCATGGGGGCCGCAGACTCGGGCGACATGTGGGGCCCATTCGAGGCCCCGCGGCCAAACGGCCTCCTAAAGCCAGAGCGCCGTCAACGAGAAAGAAGGGGCCAGGCCGCAGCACCAGCGCACGGCAGGGCGTGGGGGGAAGGTGTGCGAGCAGAGAGAGCTGGGGGAGAATGAGCTCCTGGGCCGCGCGTGCGTGCGTGCGTGTGTGTGTGTTTGTGTGTGTGTGTGAGAGAGAGAGAGAGAGAGAGAGAGAGAGAGATCAGACCATTCCTGTGAGGGAGGGGGACAACCAGGTGAGCTGATGGCCCCTGTGGAGTGGTGGGCATCACTTCCTCTCTCACCCCAGGCCAGTCCCTGCCCTCAGCCACCGCCAAGCACCACCCTGCCGCCCCCCGCCCCCCACCCCTGCTGCCTCCCTGGTCCCAAATACCCCGGGGATCGCTCAGCCCTTCATCCCTACTTGCAAGCACCTCTTCTGTTTTCCCAGCACGGTTGGGACACTGTAGACGGTCCTTTGGGCGCCTTCCCAAACTATGCGTCTAAAAAGAGCCAGGGGTTGTAAAAGAGGCCTTTTAAAATGAGGGCTCCCTCACCTTCCTTGAGTAGGAACAGACTCAGAAATCTCGGCAGCCCGCCGCTGTTCCTCTCTTCGGAGAGATGTTCCCCCTGCCCCCCCTCTGGCTGGCCGTCGGCAGGGAGGGAGGCTTGGAAAGACTTCAGGATAAGCAACAGTGGGAACACGGCGCTTTCACCCAGAGAAGGCCACACACGGAGACTGTGCACGAACACACACACACACACACAAATATGTGCAAACAAAAAGAAATCTCCATTCAGTCCATCTTTCAACATGAAGCAAACGCACGGCAAACATTGCAAAATCTGGGCTTGGCTGGAGGTGGCCACAGGGTCTTTCCAGGGTATTAAAGCAACTGGCAGACGTTAACCCTTTGTGTGCTACCTGCCATTTTAGTCTTCACCAGAGAATGAAGGGAGACACTGGGTTTTAAGAAAGCCTCAAAAACAATCAAAAGTGATGGTGTCTAGCGTATGCTGTTAAGGAAGAGAAGCAGGACACTAAACGGAATATTTGAATAATATTACAAGAAAATTAAAACAACATATTAATTATTGCATATTTACCCCAACTTCAGTAAACAGAAGCCTGCCAGGAAATGAACCCAAGTGTAGTCGTGGGATTATCCAGCTCAGGGCTTCTTATGCTTGAATATGCACACAACCCACTGGGGGTCTGGGGAAAATGCAGATGCAGATCCAGGAGGTCAGGAGTGGGGCCTTGCGGACAAGCGCACAAGGGGCCAGCAGTGGCTAGCACCGGGTATGTGTGGGGCTTTGTCTTCTTTACATCCCTTGGTATTTTCTAATCTTCTATAATGAACGCATTACTTACTTTGACCATCGTGAGGGTATTTTCCAGCTGGAGATAAGGTAGTTGTAGATGGAGGCCAGCGCCTCTTCTGACCAGAGCCTGGGAGGTGGGTCTTCTCAACAGGAAGTCCTGCTTTGATTCTCAGCCTAGAGTGGGGGTCGCCGGGGAATCCCCGGGAAGTTTTACAAAGCATTTGCCCCCTGGGGACTTGTCGGGATGGGATTGGGGGGAGACTGTGTAATTGGAGCGCTCGGGGACCACACACCACGCCGGTTCCCCAGGGCGGAGAGCCACCACGGCAGGCAGGCATGCTGGCTCAAACTTTCCACTTAACTCTCCTTTAGATCTAGGCCTGCGTGTGGCTCTGGCCACAGTGGCCTGAAGAGGCAGAAGAGAAACATTCTATATTTTATGTTCTCAACCAGTAAAACCCAACGTTTATGTGCTTGTCCAGAGGAAGTAGGGCCGATCAGCACTCATACTTTGTGTTTGTGCTAAAGAGACCATCCCACTTTTATATATAATTGAGAAACAAAGAAATGGCAGTGACCAAGGGGTGGGGGGGGTGTGTGGGAGGCACAGACTTTCAGTTATGGAATGAATAAGTCAGGGAGACGAAAGGTACAGCACAGGGAATATAGTCAATAGGGAAAAAATTGGGATGAGCTTGTCGCTATCACAGTTGCAGACTAAGGCAAGTAACCCAACAGGACCCTGGGTTTTAGAGGTTTACAAAGTGGCTCAGTGGCACCAAGAATCTAATAGTTATAAATACCAGATAAATGGGCATCTTGGTGAGTTCTTCTGTCAGGAGGATAACAGAAGCATCATTGCCCCAAATGTTCCCCTTCTATGGAAGCACAGAGAAATTTTTCTTTTTTTTTTGGTCAAGATGCTGTCATAGTAGAAAGTAGCTACACTTGGGGTGAGCATAGCATAAGTATAAACTTGTGGAATCACTATGTTGTACTCTTCAAACTAATGTAACTGTGTGTCAACTATACTTCAATTTTTTTAAAAAAATTTTTAAAAACCCAACTCACTCTACAGTGAAATGAAACTTGTGTTAAAAACAAGACCACAGGTTCAAAATGGAGTCACTTATGCTGAGCCGCACGTCACCAAACCAAGGCCTAATGGCAGTCTCAGCTCTCGGAAGAAATGAAATTTTAAACCATTCGATCAGGAATCACCTGATCAGTGCTAGTTAGATAATCTGCCTAACAGACTCCTGCCATTCCCCAAAGGAAAGGAAAAGGAAAGGAAAAAACTTTGCCATAACCAACCCAGTTTTTTGCCTACCATAACTTCCTTGTTCCTGCTCCCTTCTGCCTATAAAAAAAGTCTATAGTTTTGTACCACAACTTGGACCTCCTGCCTGCTATATTGAATTCTGCCCAGTTTGAATCAATATTTGCTCAAATAAACTTTTAAATTAAAAAAAAACTGCTGTCACAAATACAGCAATATTAGCTTAATCATCAGTAATATGCACTTTTACTTCTTTTTGTTGTCTTGCTTCAAGGATAAGGAAGACGAGATGCGTTCGGTTGTGTACTATATCCTCTATGTTTTATTTGATTAGTCAGGACTCTTTCAATTCAAACCAGTGTAAGAAAATGGGAATATATTGAGTTTTGTAACTTAAAGTCTACCTTCAGGCATAGCTGGATCCAGAAACTCCAGTAAGGCCATCAGAGCTTAGCCTCATTCTTTCCCTCTCAATTCAGCTTTCCTCCATGTTGGCTTTTATCAGGCAGGTTCAGGACTGGAGACAGATGCTAGGAGATTCAGGCTTATTCTTCAGCCTCTGAAACTTCAGAAGAAGAAGAACCTCTATCATAACAATTCAAACATCCCCTAATTGAATCTTATTAGGTGGGCTTGGATCACATACAGGAATTTAGACCAATCACTCCAACATGGGAAACCCATTCCTCAGGCCTGGGGCAGGTGGCCACTGCAGATCCAGACACAAATGGAGTCAGGGATTTAAGAGTGGAGAAGAGGTTTTCTAGAGAACTACAGATTCTATGATTAAAAGAAAGAAAAATAAACCCTAGGCAAGAAGAAGAATAAGTGTCCAATTCAGTATATAATTATCAATATACTAATATTCATGAATGTTCTTTTTTGAACTTTACCGTTCAGGTTAATTAACTTGAGCAGTGGTTCCTAAACTTCTCTCTGTCTTGGTTCTCATGGAAGAATTATAATATGGGTAGGCAGCCTGGGGTGGGGGATAGTAGGATTTGGGATCCCCACAATGCCTGTTGATCCCCTGGCCAGGGCTCCAGACATCCCAAGTTCTGAGAGGAGCAGTAACTTGTATTGGGGTCAACTCTTGGGACTCTCTAAGTTTGGGCACAATACAGTGCTTAAGGCCCAATGTGGCCATTAAAAAAAAAAAAAAGAATTATTGCAGGCACAGTTCAGAGTTTATTGCTAACTACCCTAATACCTTCCCCTTCTCACCACACCCTACCTTACCTCTAAACAAAAAATCCCCTACTGAGCGATTATTTATTGAGCACATGCTGTGTGCCAGGCAGTTTTAGGCCCTTGGAGTACATCTGTGAATAAAGCAAAGATCCTCATCTGGTAGAAATTCTTTTGAGTATATGTAGGTGGGTGGAGACAGACAATAAGCAATAAACAGAATAAATGAGTAAAGTATAAAGCGTATTAGAAGGTGGTATTAGGGAAAGAAAAAAAGTAGAGCCAAAGAAAACTCTTTTAAAGAGAATTCAAGAGCCGTGCCTGGGTGGCTCAGCCCGTTAAGCGTCTGCCTTCGGCTCTGGTCATGATCTTAGCGTCCTGGGGTCGAGCCCCACATCGGGCTCCCTGCTAAGCGAGGAGCCTGCTTCTCCCTCTCCCACTGCCCCTACCCCCTGCTTGTTCTCTCTCTCTCTCTCAAATAAATAAATAAAATCTTTAAAAAGAAAAAGAATTCAAGAAATGGTTCTGTCTCCAGTAGTTTCAGAGCCTTTCCTTGTCTACAAATTTCAGGAGACCAGAAAGTTTCATCTCACTTACAAAGGATGTCAGTGCCCACATTTGGGCCTCAGAGCGTACCTGGAAGCTCCAGGCCCAGGTCTACAGTGGCAGGGAAGGGCAAGACTTCTGCCCAGGAGAAGTACAGCTAGTATCAAATACAAATATGGGCAAGCCATCATGTTCTCGAACTTCACACCTGGAAGGGACTCTCTAGGTTAGAATCACTCACTTGTGCTGTAGATGTGAGTAGCACCAGGCTCACCTCTGACTCAAGGTCTCATGTGAGGGGATGCAAGTCTTAGCTGGGGACTATGTTGATTATCTCTTGTTACATAATAAATTATCCTACAATTCAGTGGCTTATAAGAAAGATTTGTTAAAATGTCACCGTTTCTGTGGGGCAGGAACCTGGGCATGGCATTAGTGGGGTCCTGACCTTCAATGTTCCTCATAGAGTGTGATCGAGGTGTTGGCTCCAAGGCTGCCCATGAACTTGTAACAGAGGTTCAACTGGGGCAGGATCCACTTCCAAGATCGCTGGGTGGTTGTCTGCAGGACTCGGTTCATCCAAGGCTGTTGGACCGAGGACCTCAGTTCCTTGCCACATGGGCCTCTCTAATGTGGCAGCTTCTTCATTAAAGCCAGCAAGAGAGAGAGGATGCTAGCCAGATGGAACGCATGATGTTTTGTAACCTGATCATAGAGCAAGTCAGTAGGTCCAGCTGTGCCCAGGGCAAGGATAGCATCAGGATATGTCTACCGGGAAGTAGGAATTGTTGTGGACCATGTTCAAAGTCACCTACTCCAAGGACCCTGGGCTCTGCCTTCAGGATTTCTCTGTCCTGTTTCCTTGGTTCCTTGCACCCTCGTTTCTACTAAGTGACAACAGAGCCAGTCCCACCACATAATTTCTTTAGTCTTGAATGCTAGGGCACGCTTTCATTCCCTCCCTCCATCTGCTTTTCCAGGTTTCTCTTCTCTTAGTGAAGCTCACCCGAGGAGGCTGCCTCAGAAGTTGACAGCACCTCAGCCAGGTCCACACGGCCAGACGACTCTCACTCACTTAGCTGGCTTTAACTCCATCTCAAACCTCGTAGCCCCAGCCAGACCCAACACCCACCAAACCCGCTGAGACACTTGGGAAGAAGGGGTTTTCCCCACAGGGAATTTGGAACAGGAAGCATTTGTCAAACTAAGAAGTGAGGCCCCGACAGGGAGGATCAGTGGAAACGTTTGGTCAGTGTTTATTGCACTTGGGCATTTGCTGAGAGGACCGTTTCTCACAAGCTGGCAGATAAATGAGGGTAATGGATGGTTCTAAATAAAGAAAATTCTAACAGCTCTGCTCCAGCCCTGTCTATGTAGGCCAGATTGCATTGCAGAGAAAACACAAGTGAGCTTTCCGTCTGAGATCCAAATAAGGCAATTCCACAACTCATAGGGCACGGATTTGGGGGGTGGCTCTCATGGTCCGTTCATAATGGGACATAGAGAAACACTACACAGTGCTGTGTCTATGGTCAACAAACTAACACTATTCTGAACACATGCAAATGAAAAGTTCAGTGTGCTAACGTACCCCTCCTCTATCCCTCCTCTTCAGTCCATTTTCCATATTTTATTATATATTTTCTTTAAAACTCCCCTTTTCAGGGCACCTGGGTGGCTCCGTTGGTTAAGTGGCTGCCTTCGGCTCAGGTCATGATCCCAGGGTCCTGGGATCGAGCCCCATATCAGGCTCCCTGCTCGGCGAGAAGCCTGCTTCTCCCTCTCCCTCTGCCTGCCTCTCTGCCTACTTGTGCTCTGTCTCTATCTCTCTGTCAAATAAATAAATAAAATCTTAAAAAACAAACAAAAAAAACTCCCCTTTTCTATTTTGGCATCTACCCATAGTGGCCATTTTGAAACTCCGTCTGCTAAAACATTTGAGTCACTTATGTCTTTTGTCTTCCTTCCTTCCTTCCTTCCTTCCTTCCTTCCTTCCTTCCTCCCTCCCTCCCCCTCTCCCTCCCTCCCTCCCTTTTTTCCTTCCTTCTCTGTCACCCTCTCTGTCTCTCTCCTTCCCTCCTCTCCTTCTTTCCTTCTTTTTTTTCTTGACATGATGCCACGCCTTTCATAACCTTGAATGCCTTTTGTAAACTCAACTGACATTTCCAAAGCAGTTTTTAAAAACTCATCTGAAGGAGAGAGGCAGTTACTACAATGCATTCCCCACAGCCCTGTGTGCTTCTCACCAAACTCAATCGTTTGAGGGCTGGGTGCCCTGAGATTGTGTGTCTGGCCTTCTGGGGCAGGATGGCACTGACACGTCCTCTTACTTCTATTCTTCTTGGGGTACCCAATTTTTCCTAAATGATTTCTCCTCTTGTCCTTACAGCTGGTTTTTATTTATTTATTTTTTTTATTTTTTTAAAGATTTCATTTATTATTTGAGAGAGAGAGAATGAGAGACAGAGAGCATGAGAGGGAGGAGGGTCAGAGGGAGAAGCAGACTCCCTGCCGAGCAGGGAGCCCGATGCGGGACTCGATCCAGGGACTCCAGGATCATGACCTGAGCCGAAGGCAGTCGCCCAACCAACTGAGCCACCCAGGCGCCTTACAGCTGGTTTTTAAAGAAAGCTTTCATTTCTACCTGGAGTCTCAGATATGTTGACAGTGTCTACTTTGGTTATTCTTTTTAAAGAACTTTACTGCCTGTTTTTTTCCTTTAATCACTTGTTTGTGTACACACTTTTCTCTCGCTGGAGAACGGTCATCGTGTTAGTGTCCCAGAGCTGTCATAACAAAGTACCACAGACGGGGTGGCTTCAACAACAGGAATTTATTCCTCACAGTTCTGGAGGCTGGAAGTCTAAAATCAAGGTGTCAGCAGGATTGGTTTCCTCTGAGGCCTCTCTTGTTGGCTTGTAAAGGGCTGTGTTCTCCCCGTGCCCACACAGGGCCTTCCCTCTGTGTGTGTGTGTCCTAATCTCCTCTTCTTATAAGGACACCAGTCAGATTGGATTAGGGCCCACCCTAATGACCTCATTTTAACTTAATCACCTCTTTAAAGGCTGCATCTCCAAATACAGTTACATTCCATGGTACTGGGATTAGGATTTCAACATGTGAGTTTTGGGGGGTGGGGGGGGACATGATTCAGCCCATAACAGCCATCAAATACAGATAAGCAAAAAGAAGATAAAAATCCACATAGAATCACAATTTTGGCCTTCCACTGGCTTCTGATTGTACGTAGCATAAATTCCAGTCCTTTGTTTCAGCTACAACTCCCTACCTGATCTGAGCCCCTCCCTCTCTCGCACCTCCTGGTCACTCCCGTCACGGTGGCTTGCTTGCACACACCCAGTGCCCATGTTCCTCAGGCCTTTGCACTTGCTATTCCCAAATATGTGCATGTCCGACGCCTTCCGATGCCTTCTGATCAGGGACTCGGCTCAAATACAGAGAATCACAGAGCCTTCTGTGACCCCCTATGTGATGTTGCCCTCTCCCCAGGCCTTCTAGAACAGAGCTTCTCTGCCTCAGCACTGTTGCCATCTTGGGCCGGTTAATCCTTTGTTGTGGCGGCTGTCCTGTGCATTGTAGGATGTCAGCACCATCCCTATCCTCTACACACTAGACAAGTTGTGACAATCAAAAGTGTCCCCAGACATTTCCAAATTCTCCCTGGGGGGCAAAATTGGCCCCAGTTGAGAAGCACTATTCTAGAGAAACAGTATAGTGTGCTGGTTAAGTGTCAGCATGTGGGCACTAATCCTCACCCTCATCTCTGCCTCAGTTTTCTCATTTATAAAATGAGAATAATAAATATTAATAATATATTCATGGGGTGCCGGGGTGGCTCAGTCGGTTAACTGTCTGACTCTTGATTTCAGCTCAGGTCATGATCTCAGGGTCACGAGATCAAGCCCCGTGTCAGGCTCTGCCCTGAGCATGGAGCCTGCTTGAGATTCTCTCTCTCCCTCTCCCTCTGTCTGTCCCCCTACTCGCTCTCTAAATAAATAAATAAAATCTTTTTGAAAATATATTCACTCATTTAATATGAATTGGGTTTGTTAGTTTAATATGAGGTAGATTATTGTGAGGATTCAGTGAGATAATTTGCCTCAAGAGCTTGGAGCAACACAGACCTAACGTAGGCATTCGCTAAGCATTAGCCAATATTATTTTCCCATTATCCTGCTATTTTCCTCTACACGTGTTTGTTTATTAGTCTGTAAATGCCACAAGGTGCCTAGATCACTGCACAGCACACAGTAAGTACTCTATAACTACATGCTGAGTGAGGGAATGGAAGTCTGTCCCCACCAGAACAGAAAGCCATTGTCCGTTGTGTCCTGGGCACACCTCGAGTGCAGGCGGCACTCAACACCTGGCACATAGTAGGTGTTCAATAATTACATGTGCTGATTTATTGAATGCATTGCATGAACAGAGAGAAGATTTATTGTAAACTGGCCTGTGCAGGTACGTATTTCCTCAATTTGCTTTTCAGTATTGATTGCTCTTCCCATCATACTTTTCTTTTTTTTTCACCATGAACTTTGGAGGAAATCAAAGAACAAATCTGGTCCCTTTTCCCTCTCTGATGAGACTCCTATGTTGAGGTGGTTTTTAAGGCTCCTGACTAGCTCGAGGGTCTAAGTCTCTGCTTGACCTCCCCTTTCCCCAGCCCTTTCCACTGACCTCCATCCAGGCCCCAGGCAGCGACGACCCTCTTACCTGCTTCCTGAAACAGCCATGCCCTCCCCCTTCCGTGGCTCACAGGTGAGTCTGTGGCTACTGTACCAGGAGAGGGGGTCACAGTCACCCAGGGAAGCATAGGGGGTATCCAAGCCCCCAATGTCACGACTGTTACTGCATGCAAGACACCAAATACCTGTTTTACAAGCATCTCACACAGTGAAGGAAGGTTCCAGTGGACTCTCCACAACATCCATAAGTCATGTCTGCGCTCTGGTCATTACACCACATTGACTCTCTGAAGCCCGTCTGTAGTGTGAGCAGGTAGAACAGGCCATTTTCCGTGTCAAAGTGACACCAAACACATTGGGCTTGCTGTAGATCAGGCACAGTTCCAAGTGCTGATTGTCTCCAGGAACCCCCAACCACAGCAGGTCAGTTACTTCACTAGTACCCCCACTTTACAGAAAGGACACTGAGACACGGGAAGGCAGAAGAATCTCCTCCAGGTTCAGGATGGCCAGCTTGTCCCAGTGCTATAAATCCCATAACCCAGGAAACCTCTCGGACCCTGGCAAACCAGGACAGCTGGTCACCCAACTCAGGTCACCCAGCCTTGAAGCAACAGGGTTGGGATTTAAACCCCATTGTCAGTCAGGGGACTGCAGAATCCACACTCAACTGCTGTGGAATGTGGCTTCCAAGGTATCATGATGTACAGTAGCTGAGGAAAATTCTGTCTGTCAGTTAATCAAATTCAGGGAGACACTCCGAAATAAATATTATATTCATAATGACAAAAAAAAAAAAAAAGGTGGGCCTGCTCACCAAAATCATAGGGATTGCAGAGGAAGCAAAGTTGGTATTTCCCCTTTGCTAAAATGATCCAGTGTTTGCCTCAATTTCCCCCCTGGTCCTTGGCCATGAAGACCTATTCACTCACTTTATGATCTTGATCCAGAAGATGTCCCTATGTCTAAGAGGATGAATCAATGATCTCACATGTTGATACTAGGTGAACATAAACCATACCTAACTTGTTTCTGCACTACACTGCATACCTGGCAGAGACTAAACAAAACTGCTGCAGAGTGTTTTCCTCCAACCAACAGGACTGTTTCTTGCAGCTGGTTATATGGCTTACAGTAATAAAATAGGGACTTGAAGGTCAGCTGTTGGATGGAGTTGAAGTCTGTCTTTAGAAAGGACCAAAAAACCAGCTTATCTAGATTCTCGTTATTTGTCTTTTACTTAGTACATATTAAGCTCGTTGCAAATACGCAGCCACATTCCCTGGCTTACGGGCTTTTACTTAAAGTAAGAATGGCATTCTTGGCCTCCCTCTGCTCTGACCTAAAAAATCTACTCTAAAATCTACTCAGGGGTCTTGGGCTGCTTGGCACTCTCCCTTTGGCCAACTGCTCTTCATAAATCTGATTCTTGAATAGCCCGGGAGAATGGGGGAGGTATGAGTCCCCATCAATTCTGAGTGCTCCTGAGCTCAGCTCTTGCCCTCGACTGTCAGGGGTATTCGTGATGTTTGAGACAATAAGAAAGCTAGGAGATTAACGAAGAACCACCCTCTTTACCAATTAGCCAAACTTTACAGCAAGTTTCTGAGTTTGCTATGCAGAAGAACCAGCCGGGGACTGGATCACAATTCTCCCTGCCCCACCTGGAGGTTCTGGGGCAGGAGCCCCAGAGTGGGCCCAGGCATCTTCATTTTTAGCGAGCTCCCCAGATGATTCTGATGGGTTTTGCAGTCTCACAGTGAGAAACTCTGCCCTGAGATGTCAATTAGGGTTTGTCTCAAAAGGGGCTTTCTTAAAATCTCCCATTTGGGAAGAAATGGAAATCTAGAATGTAAAGTGTTTCCCGTATTTTCTCTTTGATGTGCATTTTGTGCAACTCCCTTACCATGGGTGTTTGGGCAGGCAGATCATCATACCACGCATTTCACACGTACAGGTGTAGCCATTCGTTGTCATCGAGGTATAAAATTCCAGAAGAGGGCCACACCACAGTGTACATCTGGGTTGGTTCCAGCTTTGAGCAATCAGGAATACTGCTACTATGAATATTTTTCTACGTGTGAGCTTTCTTTGAAAAGGCTAACGGTGAGACCAACTCCAGTAAAAGCAAGAGTCAAGGACAGACTGGTTAGAGATGCTGGTGGGGACAAAGGACCAGCAGGGCAGAGCAGGGAACATGTCTACAGCATCACCTTTTAAAAACAGAATTTTCATGAATTCAAATAAAATGAAAAAAAAAAATTATAAGAGACTAGCTTTAGGGTCAAGGAATGTCGGAGCTGGAAAGTTCTAGGTAATCAGCGCTCTAATTTCACAGAGGCGGTCCTGCGGAGTGATTTGCGCATGCGCAGGAAGAGGTCTGCGAGAAGGCCCAATGGACCGTTATCCCATCAGGAAGCGCTTGCAGAGGTCAGTGCAGCTGTGTACAGGTGCTAGAGGTCAAATAGTTGCTATTGGCTGCTATTTCCTTCGTACATTTGAGTTTCAATATCCCTGCGTTTGAAATGTGTAGAGAATATTGGTGTTTCAAATATGTTTTCAAATGCTGTGCCTGATTCCTGCTGGCTCAGTCATCTCAGCCACATCAGCGATGGAGAGAGATGTCAACAACGTGGCCAGGCCGCAGCAGCTGGGGCCCCACTATGCACGAACCCACGCTCCACGTCCCCACTATGCAGGTGTCTACGCAGTCCGCTTATTTTGGAGAACGTGAGGACAATCACTCAGCCATACTCTCCTTTTCTTTTCCTTTTTTTTAAATTTTATTTTTACGTAATCTCTACACCCAATGTGGGGCTCAAACCCACCACCCGGAGATCAAGAGTTGCATGCTCTACCGACTGAGCCAGCCAGGCGCCCCAGCCACACTCTACTTTAATAGGGCATCTCTTTCTTCACACATTTGACATAAATTCAACAGGCTCTGGGCATCTATTAAGTGTGGGCACCGGGTACCCAAAATGAAGATGACATGATCCTGTCCCCAAGGAGCTAACAGGCCAGTGGGAAGGTGGACAGGAAGTGCCTGAAAACCAGGTCGTGTGATAAAGGTGAGGTACACACAAAGAGATACAACTGTAAAGTATTTGCGGTGACCTCCTTCGTTGCCGCCATCAGATTCCTATGGCCTCAGACCTCTAGTATCGATGCAAAAATGCCAAGAGGCGGGCCACCACCAGAGGGCAGTGTGGGGATGTTGGCTTGCACATGCTCAGTTTTTCGGTTTCCGCATCATTCTGGGATTGAGCCTGCAAAGTAGATTTCAGCAACAATATCAATAATAACTGATATCTTTATTTGTATAAGAAACAGTGCATATGACTCCTACAGCAGTCTGCTATAGTTTAATATATAAGCTGAAAAAAAATGAAGCCCCACAACTTTCTCACTTGGGTTGCAAAATTTGTATTATCCAAATCAACATTTTTCATTGTTTTTCTCTTGCTTTTTTTTTTTCCCCCCATTCCTGGCCCTCTGAGGCATAAAACCCTGCCTGTAACAACCATATTTAAAAGTTTTATAATTTTCATTTAAAAATGTAATAAAACAAAATGAAAAAGTAATGTCTTTCCGTTTCTTTACATCCTAACCTAATTTGCTTTAGACCTCTGTGGACGTGAAGTATAGGGATCACTAATACAGAAACAGTGGCTTCATTAAACCACCTATGGGCAACTTGACCTAGGATTTCTCTGGTGAAGAGAAATTCTTTGGATTAAAGAGCAACACTACTGGACAGAAAACACTAATTCCCTGGTAAATTAATGAAGACTGTCCCTTTCATGCCTGCCAATTGGTTATGGAAGAAGGAACAAAGATATACATCAGTAACAAAGGTAGGCTGTAACGTACTCTTATATACTATTTTCTCTATCATATGAGATCACTATTTCATGACTGAAATTACAGAAGAGGGTGGAAGAGTTGAGGCAAACTGATTATACAATAAAGGATCCCAGCTAAGGGCTCCAGGTGAAAATTGGGAAAAAAAAAAAAAAAAAAAAAAAAGGGCAAAGTCCCTGCCAAAATGCCCTGGAGAGAAATTCCTTCCAGAAACCAAATTTGGCAAAAACTTCAACGCAGTAAAAATCACCATAGCTAGGTTTCTGATTTCATTTTCCCCTGAAACTATATGGGAGGTAGCCTGGCTCTGGCATGTCTCTAAGAGGAGAAGTGATAAATACTAATCTTAAGTTCTAACTTCTAGTTACTGTGAGACCTTGCATAATCCATGTACTTTCCTTCCCCAAACAGGTAAATGATATTTTAACAAGTACAGGGATGAATCTGGCCCAAGAGCTACTTGGAAGACAGAGATATACATTTCACTTTTAGAAAATTATGGGAGTTTTGTCAAAGAAGTCAGTTAACAAACTCTTCTAGAGAAATAACTTGTAGTAAAGACAGGAAATACATGTATATTGTCTCCTTTATCTTTCAGAAATTCCCTTTGCTTTGCAAAAAAAAATAGGGTATAATTTTTAATTTAGTAAATAATTGTAATTTGGTTGCTTTTAAGAAAAAGAGGCTGAGATTTTTTTGTTCTTGTTTTTGTTTTACTTTTTGAAGTAGTGAACTAATAGAATTTTTGTATTTATTTGTGAGAAATTTGGTAGCAGAAGGATTAATATTTAACATGTATCAAAAAACTTCTGTGCTCAAGGCATTGTATTAGTTGTAGAAAAAAGCAAAAACCTCGCATCAAAGAAATCCCACATTACGAAGTTGAGAGAGGATATGAGGAAGAATGGGAAAGGCATGGTCTTTTGCACCCACCAGACCAAAGTTTGCATTCTAATTCAACCATTTACAAGGTGTGTGACCTGGGAAAAATTGCTTAACTTCTCTGAACCTGAGTTTCTGACAATTGGGCATCGCAATAATCGTAACCCCTCTTCTGCAGGGCTGTGGCCTGACAAGAGAGTGTCTTCAGAAAGCAACAGCTCATGATTCATTACGTAATTGTTGCTCATTACCATGTCCACTCTGCCCTGAGATATCCCTGCTGCCCTCAAAGCTATCACAGCCTAGTTAGGGATGTAGAGAAGCAAATGCATCCCCTCCAACTCCAGGTCTGTATTTCCAACTACTAGCTGCGGATTTCTGTTTGGGTGCTTTGCCCCCCAAATTCAAAGTAGGGAAAGCTGTTTTTTGGTTGGTTCTTCAGGACTTGGCTGGTTTCTGTCAGAGGTATTTGCCTTTCCCGTCACTCAGGCTCAGGCCTCGCCTCCAGGCCGGGTGTTGCTGATTCTCCTCAGCGGGTCCCATAGACCCTCTCTGCAGGGTCCCTCCCATCCCTCTCTCCAGCTGCCTCTGAGCTGCCCACTCCTTCTGCCCGGACTGCCACCTGTCTCTCCCTCAGGCATCCTCCCTTTTCACGGTGTCTGACCTTTTTGCCTGACTCACCTTTTCCAGCCCCTCCTGTCTCAGGCCTTCCGAGGGAAAGACTGGCCTCTTCAAGGAGGGCTCAAGCCCTTCACCATCTGACCATGACTTCCTTCCCTGCTATTAATTTACAGGGCTCCTTTCTGCTCTGTAGGGACAGAGCATCTGACTGTCCCTTTGAGAGCCACCACGGACATCCTCCGCTGTGCCTCTGGGCAGGCCCTCTCTCAGTCCCTGCTTGAAGCTGAATTTGACCACTTTTGGATGCCAAATCAAGTCAAATCTTGGGTTCCTTCTCCCTCCCTTGACACAAATGGCAACATTTATATTCGGGGGCATTGCTTGCAGTTCTCTATGGCCTCAAATGGCTGATGATCTTGTCCATGAGCGGTCTTCCCTGCAGCCCAGTGATGGATTCCCTGAGGACGGTTTCTAGTCAAACTTCCATCGCTTCCAGCACTGCCTTGAGCCATAAGCTTTCTCTTGGCAAATAAGGAAGTAGCTGTAGAGAAGCTATGGAAGGTATGGCAGAGGGGTCTGGAACCCAGCTCTGTGGGTACCTGCCCGGCACCCTTCCTGTGCCCTAACATGCCCTGGAATTAGCCATCCCCAGGCACCGCACGGGTGGCTCAGAGTCATACCTAGTTCCCAACTTTGGCTTCCCTGGAAAGTAAAGGCAGAAATCAGACAGAAATTGGGCTGTGTCAGCTGGCTCTGCCACTCCCCCACACCTGAAAGGACAGGTGTCACTTTTGTTATTTAAATGTCCAGGGCCCTTCTTCCCCCTTCCTCGCACCATTTTCATTTCTGAAAGGCCTTTTAATTATTCCGATAGCTGCTAACCTGGGGAAAGACAGTGGTTCATCTGCAGCCCAACTGAAGTACTTGGTCAGCCCTTTATACGAACAGACAACACGCTTAGCCCCGGCCCCCAAAAGCACAGGTCCAGATCTGCAACCGCCTCAGACCGTCAGCTGTCCCTCTAAATGCAGCGTCCCTAGCCTCACTTCCTTTCAGCTGGGGAAAAAGAAAAACAACCCAAACTAAAGGAGTGTGTAAAAGCTCACTTTCTAGTCAAACTGAGATTTGAGACCCCAAAGCACATGAGATGCTTCAGGGAGTTCCAGCTTTGGAATGTCCTTTTTACCACCCAGCAGTTCAGGACAAAGATCTGATGCCCAGGGAGGCTGAAAGGACCCAGGGCTGCTGTCATTATCCACAGACTCAGCACCTCCTCCGAGCACCCCTCCCCGCAGGCGGCCGTTTGGACATCCTGTAACCTGAAACACATGCTTTCAAGCAGTTGAGAGGGGGTGCAAATGACAGTCAGCTACACAAATAATTTGCCCCCCAAATGTTTGTCAGCTCCCTGCCATGACCACTTCCATTTATAGCTTAAAAATGGTTATTAGCTGGCTCCTTCACATCTGATAACCCAGCCCCGAGCAGGTGGCGAGAACGGTGGGTGATTACAGGGCCTCCCAGGGAGACGCTGTGCGCTTGCCTGTGGGTGGTCTTCCTGCCTGAGTGTGGTGCCCACATGAGAAGACGTTGTAGAAAGCCTCCAATGTGGAAGATAACAGTGTGTGTTGTCTGTTTGTATAAAGTGCCGTCCAAGTACAGCTGGCTTTGCTTTCTGGCCAGCCAGCATTGCGAAGAAGGGTTGAAAGTTCAGCATCAGCCCCCCGAACCCAAGCCCTTCCCCCTCCTGGTTTGGTCAAACCGACCTCAGTGCTGTGTTCCATGGATTCCTTAGGAGGCTGGATTCAAACTGAGAATGTTGCCCTAGCTGAGGGGAGGCCCGCGGCCTGGCCGAGGACACGGAGGCCAGAGGGCCGTCCTCGGTCAGAAGGAGGGGCTGCTGGAAAGGCTTTGGCTCTCTGTGATTTCTTCTTTGGTTCAAAAAAGTTCTGCAAGGCTGCACGACTTGCTTTTCTCAAAAACAGTGTCTGATGCGAGAGACCACAGTTACTAGGCCCTGGTTCCCCGGGCAGTTCTCAGGCAGAGAGCGCAGGGAGGACAGGGCTAGACCGGGTTTCTCAGCCTCGGTACTCCGCTGTCTGGGGCCAGGTCCGTCCTTGCTGTGCGGCGTCTGGAGCACGTTGACCTTCAGCCGGGACATGCCAGTAGCAACCCCCACTACAATTTTGTTGGTTTTTGTTTTTTTTTTAAGATTTTATGTATTTATTTGACAGAGAGAGACAGAGAGCACAAGCAGGGGGAGCAGCAGGCAGAGGGAGAAGCAGGCTCCCTGTTGAGCAAGGAGCCCGATGTGGGGCTCGATTTCAGGACCCAGGGATCATGACCTGAGCCGAAGGCAGATGCTTAACCGACTGAGCTACCCAGGCGCCCCCCCCCCCCTTCAGTTTTGACCAAAAAAAATGCCTCCGGTAATTGCCTACGAGCAGGGCAACATTATACCCAGTGAAGACCCACTGGGTAAAGTCCATGATAAATGTAAGTTAGCCTGAACTACCCCGATAAGATAGGAGAGATTTTATAATAACAGAGCAGGGTACTAAAGCAGTGTAGAATAACAGACTCTCAGAAAATATTTATTAATTAACCAATAAAATTCGATGATGTTGTCTCTTGACAAAAAATCGTTAACTGGCTAGTGAACCAAAAACTAGACAATTTTTGGTAATAAAATTTGAAAACAAAATACAAAAAAAATTAAAAACCAGCCAAAAAAACAAACTTCATGCTCCAAAATTTAAAAAGTGACTCTGGTGATGATGATGTGATTAGTTAAAATAATAAAGATAATTGCCAACATTTTTGAGGATTTTCTATGGAATAGGCACTGTGCTAAAATATGCACTATTTTCTTACCCCAGCTGCCGCAAAGGACATAGGTCCTGTTATCATGGCAACTTTATAGATGAGGATCTCAGCCTGGTCCAAAAAGACTATTCCCAGGGTGCTTTACAGAATGTTCTCTAACTCCAAATCATTTCCTATTCCCTGAATCCAAAAATGAGCTGAAGAGTTTGAATGTATGTGGATAATGGGCAGTATAGATTAGGCTTTTAGAAAAATCCTGAACTCAAGAAAAGTAATAATAAAAACAATAAGAACAGCTACCTGTAATGATTGCTTGCTAGGAGACAGACCACATGCTAAGTGTGTTGCAAGCGTTCTATCACAATCATCTTGAAGGAGGCAAAACCCCTTTCACAGGCAAGGAAAACAAGAGGTTAAGGGACTTGCTGGAGGTCCCACAGCAGAGCCATAATCAGCCCAGCCCCTTCAGGATCCAGAGCCCAAGATCCGGATGCTTCTGCTCCAGTAATATCTGCCACCACATGGCAAAGTGCTTCCGGTGGTAGGGCTGCCCATCTCAGCCCAAGATGCCCTGTGGTCTCTCTGACTCCTCCTTAGCCTAATTTAGGGCTGAATGTCTTCATGGTGGGACCCCATTCAGCTACCCCACCATTCCCATGGCAGTCTTTTTCCTTGTCCCCTATTTCCCTGCTCCTTTTTCTGTTTCAGGACTTGTGTCACTGGTAAGGACACTCCTTAGTGCCCTTTGGTCGGTGTCATCAGGCCTGACAGTGATTGGGACCCCAGAGTGCGTGACTGAAATCTCCTCTAGGGGCAGCCGAAGCAGCCCACATGCACAGGTCTTCCCTGAAAGGGCACGGGAAGAGTGTCCCCTCGCTACTGGCTGGACCAATCTCTGTGGGCCTGGCTCGTCAGGACTGTGACTCTCCATCCAGAGGCTGGCTGGTAGGACTGGTCACCCTCTAAGTTTCCTCTTGGGGGAGAAACTGCTTCTGCAGGATCCCATGCTTCTGCTTGAATTCTCCCACCCTGAGGACCTTGCATTCATCTCCAGTTGTCCATGCCATGCTCGGACAACTATGTTTGTCAGGATGGGATATTCTTTCTCTCAGGTTGGCTATAGATCTGTCTCCCTGATGCTCCACCACTGGTTCAAATTTTGGTGTCCCCCCCACCCCGCCCTCAAGACAGTCATACACATGGGTGTGAGGGGGCAGGCGTGGAGGGAAAAGCATGGCTTTGGAATCTTACCTAAACTCAGTACAACTCCCAGTTACCCACAACGTGAGCTGGGGTGGGCCCTTAAACCCATGAGAGTCAGTGTTCTTATCTGTAGAATGGGCATCTACTTAAAGAAACATTTTAAGAATCACGAATAACGTGTGTGTAAGCCCCAACAGCATCATTCTCAAATAGCAACACCTTTGAGAAGACTATAAATTTTTTTTTTTTGGCACATCCAAAAGTATTAACAGGTTAGCATTTTTAAAAAGCATACAATTTGGAAAGTTGGGAAAATAATTTGTAATCATAATTAATATAGTCTTCCCTTGGCTTCCCACCATAACATGTTGGCATCACAGTAGAGCTGTTCACTGTTTTGCATACTCACCCTCTTGGTGCGTCCCAGTGAACACACCACCTTTCCTTGGCTAGGCTTCACCCTAGCCCTGCCCAGTAACTCACTCGGCAGGTGCCCTTCACCCTCGCCTTCTTCGCCCAACCAGCCTAGCTTAATATCCTGGCCTCCAGACGTCATCAGAACAGTGCACGCTTAGCCTCGATGGTAGGTACAACACTTTTGCATATATTGATCAAAACTTTGTGGGGTTTTCTGCAGTGTGATAGTGGAGAAAGTGCGTGTCCATAGAAGGTACTAGAAAATGGTAATTATTACTATCATGAAAAGCTTTAGAGGCTGTTTTCAGGTTTTTCTTCTTTAATAGCACACAGGTCTTTATACTGCTTTTTGTTGAC
This sequence comes from Leptonychotes weddellii, assembly GCF_054177405.1. Lineage (NCBI taxonomy): Eukaryota > Metazoa > Chordata > Mammalia > Carnivora > Phocidae > Leptonychotes > Leptonychotes weddellii. The sequence goes on along the minus strand of NC_138382.1, from coordinate 25,062,924 downwards.
ATGGTTTTTGAGTTGTTGCATTCTGACTACTGACCCCGTTGGGGTTCAGTGTGCGCTGGTCAGCACCAGCCTCTCAAGAGTCCATTCATTCATGGAACACACTTACCCAGTGCCCCTGCGTACCCTGGAAACACAAAGATGAATCAGATCCGGCTTCTTCCTGAAAGAAACTGCTGTTTCCTCAGTGACTCTGTGGATTTTGAAATTGTAGCTCAGAGTTCCCTAAAGTAAAGGTGTCTAAGCCTGGGTGTGTACACAAAAGGCTTTGAGTTCTAGATAATTGTAAAAGCAAATATAGGCCTTATATGCCCTTGAGGCAAAAACACTAGACTTTGGGAGTACTGGGTTGTGTGACCTTGAGCACATCGGATAACTTCCAGAGTCCCATGTCTGTCTTCGAGTAGGCATTAAGGATAAGTGAGTTTATCCTGCCTGAGGAACAAACAAAATAATGCTAGCGAAAGCATTTGCAAATCTTAAAAATTGCAAATAGGTTTCTTTGTAAAATGAAGCGTTTTAAATAGACTCTCTTAGGTCCTTTCCGCTGTAATTTACTAGATTTGCCGGATGGACCGACCATACCGTTTGAAGGTGAGGCCTGTGGGAACACGCTGTGAGTATCGGCGGCTGCTTGCCGCTACCAGGGATTAGAGATTTTCTCAAACGGGGAGAAATGATCATTGGTAGCACATCAAGGGCGCGGTCCAGCCAAGTGCACAATGGGATGGATTGTTTGAGGGGAGTTTAAAAACAACCACACAACCCACCCAGGGTCCCGCTGGCTTTTTATTTTCACCATGTGTGAGGGTTCTAAACCGCCCCAGTGATAAAGTACTCCTCGGGAAAAAAAAAATTCTGTTGGTCTTTCTAAACAATTGCTGTGATTACTGTGGAGTTTTAATAGTGTGGATGGAAGCCTCACATCAGCACATTTTTCGAACTTATCCCTTAATAACATTATGCTGTAAATGAGGTTACTCTGGAGCGCCTTCACTGACAGAGCAGACCTCCAACACCCACGCGCTTTCGGTTCAAGATGAAGTTCAGAGAGCTTTGAAGTCCTTGGGGCAGGAGTCCTTCCCAGAGCTCATGAGCAGCCCCCGTGGCACCCCACACGCCTCGAGGGGGCAGCAGCTTTGCCAGACACTGTGCCAGCACAGCGGTGGGGAAGATGAAGAAGCACAGTCTAAGTTCTTCAGTTCAGTTACTCCAGGTGATCACTTGGAGTTTTGATATTTGAAATTAAAAACTCTGGCGCAAATTGCAAGGAGTAGTATCTTTTCATCAAGCATGGATTTTGCTTCATCAGGGAACTATTTTACTGAACGTGAATCGTATCTTTAAATTGCAACTTACTGTTCCCTTTAAGTTGTCTTAGAGCTAATAAATCCATTAGGATGACCATGATTATGAATTATTAGTACCGAGAATAATATCACCATGCAGAGGGGAGGGTTAAGAAAATTGATGGTGCACGTGGAATCAAATACAGCACCAAGGATGAGAACAATGTTTATTCTCTCCATCACATCTGGAATTGCAGCTCATAGGAAATGGCCAATCTCCTCCTTCAGGTCTCTAGTGGGTCCGCACCCCAATGGAGAGCTATCTGGCTGAATCGACCATTTACATGCTGTTTCTCCGGAGATATACAGTAGTGCGGGTACTCTTTTCCCATCAAAGAGCAGAAGAATGGGAACTTGTCATTCATTCATTCACTCACTCATTCATTTAACACATCTTCATGAAGGGCCTCCTACTGCATATCAGACACTGTTCTGGAAGTTGGGGCATAACATCTCTAGCCTTGGGGAATTTCCATTCCAATTTTTGGGGGAGGGGTGCAGGGAATCAGACAATCACAACCAGGTAAAATATACATTTGGTCAGAGGTGGTGAATGCCGTGAGGACCAGCAGAGCAGGGAAGGGGGACAAGGAATGCCACCTGGGGTGGGAGCAGGTACGCTTGTTTAAATACAGGGGCTGGGGAAGGGCTCACCCTAAAAAGGCGACACCGAAGCAGGCACTCAAAGGAGGGGAGGAAAAAGGACTTCAGAGTGCCCGAAATTTAGGGAAAAGGAATTCAGCCAGCGGTCCTGCTCCTGCCATGGCTCTGAGGTACCCGAGAACAGAGGAAGCCCTCGTGGGTGGAGAGAACAGTGGGCAGGAGCAGAGAAGAGTGCTGGAGAAGGAGTAGGGTCAGATGTGCGGGCCACGTGCCACTGAGGGTCTTTTCCTATCAGGCTCTGGGAGATGAGCTGAGAAAGGACATGATCTGGCAGGTTTTACAGGGACTGGTCTGTTGTTACACGATTAGATCATGGGAGGTATGCAAACCTGGGAGCCAAATCTGGTCTTCCACTTGTTTTTGTACAGCATCAGAGGTAAGGATGGTTTTTATATTTTTAGGTAGTTTAAAAATGATGTCCCCCCAAAAGTCCTATTTTGTGACCTGTGAATATTACGTGACATTTGAATTTCAGTATCCATTTACCTGTGGCTGTTTACATGTTCCAAGAGCAAAGATGAGTAATTATAACAGAACCGTAAGACTCACAAAACCTAAAATATTTACCATTTGGCCCTCTATAGAGAAAGTTCGTCAACACCTGGACTAGACCACAGAGGGTGGAAGAAGGGAGAACAGGAAGGGGCTCTTGCACCAATCCGGGTAGAGATGATGATGGCTTGGGCCAGAGTCCAGCAGAGGTGACGATGAGAGCTGGCTGGACTGGGGCTGTGCTTTCATGGTAGAGACAACAGAATTCAGTGACAGACCCGATAGGGCGTGTGAGGGAAAGAGGAGTCAAGGGTGACACCCAGGAAGGAGCTCGTGCAATGCGCACTGGGGTTGCTTTTGACGAAGATGGGGCAGCTTGAGGGAGAGCAGGGATCCTGTGGGGGAGGAGATGAGAGTTCAGTGTGTCTCGGTCCTGTCTTGGTAGTGACCTTTGTGTGTTCTTTTTCACATTCACCGAATTCAGCTCTGTTAGCTGCAGGGATCTAACGTACATTAGCTGTAATGATGAGATTCTCCTACTCGCTGACATGGAATTTAAAGTGACCTGTACCTTAGATAGACCAAGAGACTCAGGTTAACCTGAGAGACATCACATGGGTGGCAATGCACAAAGGCGTGTCAATAAAATCAAAACAACTATTAAGCAAAATGGCATTAGGTTGGGTTTCCCCAGAAGCTGATTCTGAGACGCGGATTGATGTGCCAGAGTTCGTTTGGAAGATAATGTCAGAAACCCAGGGGAGTGGAGGGGGAGTGAGGCAGAGAGGAGAGGAATGTCTATAGGCAGGAGGTCACCGTTCCTGGCAACAGGTGTCTAGCCTGCTGGGGACCTGCAGGAGACTGGGCAAAATGTGCCTCAGAACTGTCACTTTCCAACCTCTCCGTGAATGGCAGAGGGCGACTCCAGGGACTGTTCGCTCCCTGGCCCTTTCACCTGTCCCACCTGGGGACTCAGCATGATCCTGCCCCCAGAAAGCCTCAGGCAGAGGCGAAGGAGCCCCTGCAGCAGCGGAGAGAGCGGAGTGCTGAGGGGACGCCGGTTACCATCGAGACCGCAAAAGCACCAGATCGTACGTGACCTTCACAGTAATGCCGGCCCCCGGGAGCATCCCCTGGGCTACCTACAGCTCTCAGCAAACTTGCTTTATCCGCTGGCCTGTTTCCACCCACAATCAAGGAACGTTCTCAAGACCAGTGGGAGAGTTTGAAGACCCAAGGAATTGTTGCCATTGTTGGCCTTCAGAGACTCAATTTAAGATCCTTTTGTCACCAGATCTAAAACGTTTTCGTGCGATGTGCTTCCTAAACTGCCACAAGCATTTTCAGTCATATCGCTTCAACATCTATTTAACTGAAAACAGCACCTATTTTCTTTTCTCCTCTTTAAAAGAGAAAACATCCTTTCATTTGCTGCGGACAATGGCAAAATCTTCCAGGATATTGACCAGAGGCTAGAATGACTACATTCGTGCTAATCAGCAAGGAAGCATTCAATGCAGGCCAGTGGATGGAGTTGAATTGCCATGAAGTGATAAGAGGATTTTGCCCGCAAAAAAACCCTTCTCGCGGTAGAAGCACATTTCACGGACTTTTGACTTTAATTTATAAATATCTGAAAGACTGAACAAACTCCATGAACTCGTGCTTCCTCGTGTTTCTAGAAATTATTCAGATCCACCTGCAGTTAAATACAAGGCAAGTAACAAACACGCTGGCCACATGGAGGGGTGAACAAATAAATGTGAGCCCCAGAGTCATGGCACACACACTCACAGATACACACTCACAGCCACACACAGACACAGAAGCTCACTTGCAGAACTGTGATACTGTGATTTATAATAAATATATATTTAGTCTTTATCCTATTTCTGACACAGAGCTCCTAAAACTCTTGGAATTTCCTAATTAGGTGCAATGGGAGCATCTTTTGTTACATTGTTTGGTCTGTTGTCTTTAGTTTCTGAAATAGTTTCAGATCATAAAAGTGAAAGCAGTCTCCTGTTACTCAAAATGAGCCCCTTTCAACCAAACCTGAGTTTACATTGATGAAGTGACTTTCGGAAAGCCTCTTGGTAACTTGAGGATGGGGGCTAGTTGCCAGGAGAACCAATAGTGCTTAGAGGGTTGGAAAGTTCAGTTTCCCCACTGACCCCCTTTGGAACCTCCAGGGAGAGGAAAGGGGCTGGAGATTGAGTTCAATCAGCAATGGCCGATGATTTCATCAATCCTGCCTATGTAATGAAGCCTCCATACAAATCCAAAAGGACAAGGTTTGGAGAGCTTCCAGGTTGTGTGAGTACGTGGCAATCTAGAGAGAGTGGCGTTCCTGGAAAGGACAGGGAAGTTCCTAGCCCCTTCCCACAGACCTTGCCCAATGGATCTCTTCCATCTGGCTGTTTCTGAGTTCTATCCTTTTGTAAGAAGCTGGAAATCTAGTAAATAAATGTTTTCCTGGGTTCTATGAGCAGCTCTAGCAAATTAAACGATCTGAGGAGGGCCTTATGGAATTCATAGCTAGTCAGCCAGAGGCAAGGTGACAACCTGGACAGGGGACTGGCATCTGAAGTGTGAGTATGTGTGGGGAGGAACAGTCTTGTGGGACTGAGCCCTTACCCAGTGGGATCTGACACCATGTCCAATGTCCAGTTAGATAGTGTCCGGATTACATTCCACTGTAGGACACCCAGCTGGTGTTGCAGAATTGGTTGGTTGGTATGTGTGGGCGGGGGTAAGGGGACACATATTTAGAGGACAGAAGTGTTCAGAGTATTGTGTAACACAATAGAGTTCCTCCCTTACAACCCAATGGCTCTGAATGCCAAATAAGTTGCTGAAAGCCTACCACGTTCTGGTCTTAGTGAGAACTATATGTTGCTTAAACATTTTCTGTTGAATTATCTGGATCTTTTTAACATTTCCATTTTTCCTACCAGTTCAAAGTGTATAAAATATGCAGTGATTTAAGGAAAACAAAACTCCCAGGTCCATAAAAGGTTGATGGTTGTCATGAAAAGAGTGTCCATAGAGAAAGCAATAAATAGGAAACATGGGAGGAGCACTTTTCAGTTGCTCAGGCTTAAATGCTTCACCCAGTCCTCAATATGAACTTAGTGGATAACAAGAGGAAAGGTAAAGTTCCCCAACCATAGCATTATTTTTAGTTTAGATATGGGCCACCATCCTTTGTTAGGGGTGCCAACCAAGCTTTGCCATTTCTGAGCCTTAACTAGATAATTAGTATAAACGCACACACACACACACACACACACATCAAAAAAAGATTTTCAGCTCAAAGAATGTACAATTAATTTAAAAACTTTTTTCCATAGAAAGATTACCCCTTTTAATCAAGGGGTACCTGGCTGACTCAGTCAGTAGACCATGTGACTCTTGATTTCAGGGTGGTGAGTTCAAGCCCCATGTTAAGAGTAGACTTTACTTAAATTAAAAAAAACAACAACCTTTTAGTCAGAACAGCTCATATGTGAAAGGATTTTGGTTCCTCATTAATTTAGACAAGATAATATTTTGTGGAAGGAGGTCTTTAGAGTGGGGTTCAACTAATGTCACCCACTCACCCTGAAAGTGTGAAAGCTGGAGCATTCCACCTGCTGGTAGTGGCCGGAGACCCCAGACAACTCCCATTCTCAAGATCCTTCCCCGGTCAGGAGTCAGAGGTTGTGTGGGAAAGGGAGGTCTGTGCAGGGAAGGTTACTGGACGGGCAAAGCTGGCTCAAGAGGTCTATTGAGAGAGCTAATGCCAGTCAGAGCCCAGAAGAGCATTTGGGCTTTGTTCCCATCAAGAGCAATTCTTTAACCAGGCACAGTGAAGGGATGCCAGCCAAAATTGGGTGAGGGGGTTGGGGGGGGCTGCCGAGTGGGCAGCTGCTGGCTCAGGGGCAGGCCAGGAATTCGGTACGCCAGTGCCTTCCCGGGGAGGACCCAAGGAAATGGGACGTGAGGCCACAGTAGACTACCCAGGAGAAGCTGTGGGATGCAAGGAGGGAGGGAGACGCGTGGGCTGGTGAGGTGGTTCTCGAAGGCTGAGGCCAGAAGACCTTGGCGGAGCCACTCGGACTGCTCAAACAGAGGCTTCTGCAGCAGCTGTGAGGGACAAGGTGATCATTGGGCTGCATGGCCGGCCCCCAGGGCCTCCCAGGAGAAGAGCCTGCGCGATACACCTCTAGCAACCTGCGCTTGCGTTTTCCCACGTCCAAGCCAGCATGCAGCGCGGAGGCGGGAGCGGTGGTGCTCTCGCCCACCTGCAGGCCACGGCCACTGCTTTCCTTGCCTCCTCAGGCTGCCCCTTCTCCCAGAGCTAGACCAGCTTTCAAAGGGACGTGCCCTTCATGAAGGCGGGACATTTTGTTTTCCGTATCTACTGGCTTTCCAGACTCCTGTAAACTGTCTGGTTACCACTTTTGCCCGTTTTCCTGGTGAAACGTGCGTCTTTTTCATTTTGATGTGTAAGAGCTTTTCTCTGTTAGCAAAAAGAAACGTCCACCTGTCCTAACTGTTGCAAATAATTTCTTTAGCTTTTCATTTCTAAAAATTGCTGTGGCATTTTATGACATGCAGAATTATATATTTTTATGAAGTGATAGCCAAGGTCTTTAGTTTTATGATTCCTTTCTTCACTCTTATGTGACTAGGTAAATATCCACCTGTATTTTTCTAGTTCATTGATGTTTTTATTTTACACATTTAACTCTTCAGGCCATCTGGAGTGCATTTTGGTGTGAGGTAGGATATTTAACATTTTTTTCCCGAATAATTAACCAGTAGCATAAGGCATGAGCTACTGATTTGTTAACAAGGTGGAGAATTTTATTCCTCAAAATGCTCCACGAGTTCTTCCTTAAAGTGAGAAAATAGCTGTTTCCAAGGAATTGCCATGTGCTTTTGTTCACAAGGACCAAGGGATAATCGGGAAGTATAGAAATTCTAGATTCTCTGGCCATCCTAGAGAGGTCTAGGAGAAGGAGCATGTGGAAACAGAAGTCCTAGCGGCCAGTGAGGTAGTACTCGGTGATACAGGGTGGAAGGGAGGAGTGCTTCTGAAGGAGAGAGTGAGGGAGCAGTGATCAGGCTGCATGGAGAGAGGAAGGAGGGAGATTTGGTAGGGTGACTACTGAGCTTTGGGAAGACACAATATTTCTAGAGATCCCTGGAAAGTTTTTTAAAGATGAATTTTGTTAAGAAAAGATACAGGAGGGTGCCTGGGTGGCTCAGATGGTTAAGCATCTGCCTTCGGCTCAGGTCATGATCCCAGGGTCCTGGGATCGAGTCCCGCATCGGGCTCTCTGCTCCTTGGGAGCCTGCTTCTGCCTCTCTCTCTCTGTCTCTCATGAATAAATAAATAAAATCTTTAAAAAAAAAAAGAAAAGATACAGGAAAATGTCTATCATTCTTCAAAGCATATTAAGTTGAAATGTCTTTTTTGAATGTGACTGCAAACACTGGACCACATGGGACATATCTTTGGGTTACATTTGGAATGGTACCTCACTTGCAAATGCATGATTTTGTATTCTTTTACTTAGGATGTATTACTAAATTCTTAAATATACTAGACTCTCTCTCTGAGGTTTATACTCTGTTCCTTCCTTGTACTAGTTGGTGCCTACTTGAAAGAGTACATGAATTCGCATCGTTTTTAACTTTCCATAATCCAACCCATGAGGGGAATATGTCCATTGTGACTGAGACATCTAGATTATAGTAGAATCTAACCCCCAGCAAAATGCTGTATGAGAAACATAGCTGGAAATGGTACCTGCTTTGCCAGGTGAGAGCAGAGGGGTACTCTTTCTTCCTTTTTACCATGCTGCTCTGGGTAGAGCAATGGATGCTGCTGGTCACCTGCATGCCTGGCTGCCAGACCACGTGGGCTCACAGCAGGATAACAGATCGGGGTGAGAAGGAGGTCTATGCGAGCAGGGGACGCGGTACCGAAGACAGAAGAGCAAAGGGCTATAATGACAGGACAGCAATCTAGATACAAGATCCCAGGGACATCATCTGGGACTGAAATTTAGGAAATGCAAGGAAAACGTTGTGTCTTTCTATGACCATCACCATGAGGCTCCAAGAATGGCCCTAAAGTATATCATGGACTTGGAAGAAATTCTGAGTCTTATTCTGATCTGGAGTTACTTGTTATTCCTTTAATTTTAGACTTTCTTTTGCACAGGACTTTTACTAGGCAATCTTTAAAACATGCAGACTCATGGTAAAAAGGAAGAATTTAAAATGAGTTTAAGAGAAAGTATTACAGTAGTAAAGTAAAAAAACATTACAATAAAATTCCAATGAGTGTTCTTTTTGTGCTAATGTGTATCAAATATGTCATTTTTTTTCCTGGCCATATGTTATCTTACTGTATAGATGTTCAAAGATGTCCTCTCATTATGGACAGAAATTTTTTTTCTAATTTTTTGCTATTGCAAACAAATTTGGATTGAACAATTTTGTTTATGAGATGAATCATATCAATTAGTCGCTTTAAAACCATTAATGGGGGGCACCTGGGTGGCTCAGTTGGTTAAGCATCTGCCTTTGGCTCACGTCATGATCCCAGGGTCCTGGGATCGAGCCCCGAGTTGGGCTCCCCACTCAGTGGGGAGTCTGCTTCTCCCTCTCCCTCTGTTCCTCCCTGCCCAGCTCGTACTCTCTCTTCCTCTCTCTCCCTCCCTCCCTCTCTCTCTCCCTCTCTCAAATAAATACATTTCTTTAAAACCTTTAAAAAATAATAAAACCATTATTGGCTATGACCCTGTTGCCGTTGGGATAAGCCATCCTCTTAAACCTGGCATATGAAGCTCTTTATAATCCAGCCCCAGCTCACTTGAGAGCCTCCTCTCCAGCCAGGCTCTATGCCCCCAGCACCTCCAGGCTCAGCTCAGGTGTCCCCTCCTTTGTAAAACCTCTCCTACCTTTTCCCAGGTCAAGGGGTATTTCCTAGCTCTGAGGAACCACAGCTTTTTATTCCCACATCGATGAAAACAGGTATCATGATTATTTTTCAGGATAGTTCTCTTGCCCTGGAATCAGGGTTCTAAGGTCAGCAAGTGGGTTTTCTTTCCTGTTCTATAGCCCAGCACCTAGTGTAGGGCCTGACAAGCAAAATAGTTGCTCAGTAAATCCTTGCGGAGAGAATGTATGATTATTTGATGGAGTTTCATTGAATCACTGACCTTTCTAACTGAAGTTTAAATTCTCTCTTGGGCTGGGCCCTTTTTGAAAGTGAGTGGACTATTATCTAAGGGTAAACAGAACAAACAGGCTGTAACACCAGTAACAGTCCTCTTCTGGCTGCCTAGAGTGCTGTAAGACTATCTCGGAGGTCCCCTAGCCATGGTTTGGTGGGTCAGCCTAGAGAAATGAGAGAGTGTGCTGGAAGGGAAAGGGAAAAACAGAAGTCTTTCTACGAGACCAGTCCCAGGACCACGTCTGCAACAGTTTCCAGGACAGCGGAACCCAAAGTCGACTCTACAATGGACCATCACGGGTATGTAGGTCATGTCCTCTCTGAGGCCAGGCGCCCTGGCAGGGGGTAGGAGTGTGGTGTCGTTGGAGGACACCAGCACTTCGGGACATGAAATTAGGAATGGAAATGGTTTTGAGAAATTGGAAACATGGAGACGTACAGGGAGATCGACCCTGAAGTCCAGCAGGGCACCTGCCCTCCAGCCCAGGAGGCCAAGCCTTCATGGTGAAACCCGGCTGTCAGTAAGGACTTTGCCCTGCAATAATTTAGTTTAGCGGCTTCAGAACTTTGCAGTGATCCACAACAAGAAATGCATTTTATGCCACAAGCCAAAACAAGCATACACAAATGGGCATCACTAAAACAAAGCTCTTGTATTTATTTTCATATATGCAACATAGTTTGACATTTTCAGTTCTATTCTATCTTACTATTATTTTTAATGCTGGTCATGACCCCCTGCATTGATTTTAGGACCTGCAGTGTGAAAGTCACTGCCCAAGGATAAGTGAAGAGAGAACAGACTCTTCATTTCATGAGATTAGGAGGGTTTAGCTGCCAAGTAGGAGGTTATTAGCCAAGGATGACGGTCATGTTTCCCATCACCATTAACCTTAAGTAGATGACGAAGGCTCAGAGTCCTCAGTTGTTAGGAAAACACCGGCCATAACTTGTTAAGTATTAATTGTGTGTTGGGAAGAGACAAAGAGATTGAGAGGGAGAGAGAGGAAAGGCCCTTTCAAAACGTTCATGCCTTTGCCCTCCTTGGACTATCATGAGTGGAGTGGTGGATGCAGCAGGAGGAAAACATAGAGGACGCAGCAGAATGCCAAAAGAATCTTTCTGAAGAAGAAATTACTCATACTCCTCTTTTTGGTAAGCACACAAAATCAGAATCTGCTAGCTGAGTTAATCTGGAGATCGAAACTCATTCTTGGTCCAGAGAAGAGAGAGGATTATAGGTAGGAGCTAAGCAGACAGCATGAACTTTTTAATAACACCAAGTTCACAAATATTTTTTCTCCCACTCTTGGGAAAGTAGAAGGAAATAAATTAGAGGCACATGCCAGGACCTTCAACCTCCCTGCCTCCCACTAACATCTAGAACAACTAAACATCAAGCATCCCTTAGTGGTTTCCTCTTTGTGTGAACATGCATGAGCGATGGGAAAGAGATATACTTGAGGCCAGTACATTTTTAACTCCCTGGGAGGTATTTTTTTTAATCTAAACATGCCTTCATTTGGGCCTTCAAAGATGATATAATGAAGCCATTTTCCCTGAGTGCCATATCTTATTCTATCAGCGACTTTTTATAGACTTGCACATTACATCAATTAACACCTTTTAACTCAGGACAAACTCCTCCTCTGGGAATAGTTCTCTCCTAAAGGAAATGCAGATATGGGAAGGGCCAGTGTTGTTGCTCTAGTCGAGGATTTAAGCTTTATCCTCTATCCCAAACAGCAACAGTAGAATTTTCTGTGAGTTTAGAATACGCCACAGCCAAAGGCAGGTGCACCAAACACACACACACACACACACACACACACAACTTATTGTTATTTTTTTTTTTTTACACAGAAATTTATTTTTATTTGAAGCCCTGATTCTACTACCTGGCAGAAGCTTAATGTTTGTCAATTCAGGATCAATTCTTTTCAGCATTTTCCAGCTTCCCATTTCTCTCTTGGGACAACTTATTGTTATTTTTTTTTTTTACACAGAACTTTATTTTTATTTGAAGCCCTGATTCTACTACCTGGCAGAAGCTTAATGTTTGTCAATTCAGGATCAATTCTTTTCAGCATTTTCCAGCTTCCCATTTCTCTCTTGGGTTGTACCTTCCATTCCAAAGGCCTTCTGCTGGGTTCCTGGCCATCGTTGATGATATCCTGCCATCCCCTGAGGCACCACACGCGCACCCACCTCGGGCTGGGCAGGCCTCCCCGTCCTCCCTGCTGCAGACCCTCAGCTGAACAGCCGGTCCCTCCCAGGCCTCTGTGTCCCACTTTCCCCAACAGCTATTCCTTTTTGGTGTTTCAGGAGTAGTCAGCTACTCCCCACTGAAGTGGAAATTCTCACAAGATCCCAGAAAAACATGTTTGAAGCTCCAAGATGGGATACTCCAACAGTCTGATTTCCTTTCACTTGAAAATACGTGAAATGTAATAAGCAGGGAATATGCTACTTTCTTGGGACGGAGTCAGGGCGGTTACTTCTGGAAAACAAGTGCTTCGGGATGAGGCAAGTCAGTGTGCTCCCCATGCTCTGCTCGCCCCTCCTGCATCCCTCTGGGCTCTACCCCACCGTGCTTGGTGCCTCAGGGCCACCGGGGCCACCGCATGTGTCCCCTGGGGCCTCTGCCCCCTGGCTCTGCTGTGGTCCCTGCGGAGACGAAAGGGCGGCGGGTCAAAGGGCGGGGGGTGGCAGAGGGAGCGCCTAATCTGCCCTCCCCTTTCCTTCTGAGTCACAGGTGGGCAGAGGCTCCTTTCCCCAGAGCTGCAGGGTGGTTCTGTGGCTCTCTCCGGGCCCCGGGACCACTCCCTGCCCGGCCTTTCCGGCCTAAAGATGGCCCTGGGTCTCCGATGTGTGCCCACCCCTTGTTGGCTTCCCTTCTTCCTGCCCAGCCACAGCTTTGTAAATAGTTCCTTCACGGAACCCCCTCTAGCTGCCCTGCTTGCCTGTGTCATCTGTTTTCTGCTGGAACCTGACAGAATCAGTTAGGTTTCCACATATTCACCGGTGGGAGGGCCCTGCTTTCTGTAGTTACAGAGTGACACTTCCTGGATCTGGTGTGGGACACGTTGCGATGTGGAACAGAGAGACTATTCACACCCCATGGTATTACACCCAACACATCCATCGTGCTGACTGTCATATTTATAGCCCCCTTCAAAGGGGACCACCCTGTCCTCAGCCCCTGAGGAAGAGGAAGTCCTGGGTGGCCATTTCTTTCCCCATGTGTTTCTGCTCTTTTTTTTGTCCCCATCTGTCCCTCCAAAGCTGGCTCAAGACCTCATACCTGGGACGAGGACAGTGAGTTCTTAGGTTGGCAGCAGGCTGTGCCATGCTTAGCTCGAGAAGTCAAACCAGACCTGTCCGTGTCTTCCTTCCACAACGTGAATCTGAGAAAGTGTAAAGTGATTGGTAGCTGCCCCTGAAGTGGAGAGGTGGACAGAGTCACCGGGCAGAACAAAGTCCTCACGCAAGGGGGACCGCCCGGGGTCCTGCCACCTGGAGATTCTGAGGGAATCAGATGCAGGGGGGCGGGGAGAGGGAGTGCAGCGGGGAGTGGGAGGCCACAGAGGGACTCTGCTGAGCAGGGTAACAGCAGAGCCCTTGAGAAGAGAGACCTCTGAGCCATTTCAGAATGTTCGCCTAGAAGAAGCAGGGCTGGCCTTCTGGAGGGCTCTTCAGAAAGCCTCTGTCTGCATGACAAGAACACTGTTCCTCCCTAGATGTTTTATGTCTATTTAGAGTGACTTCAGAGGAGCTGCTAGACTTCCCAGTGGGCCCTGGGTACGGTCCTCATGCTCCTGCAGCTCTGGATCCTGTCTGGACAGCTGTCCCGGTTCCCTGGGGACAAGGTTCCTGGGAGATTGCCGAGCAGGGTCGTTAAGAGCATGGTCTGTGGAGCCAGCCTGTCTGGGTTTCTATCCCAGGTTTGCCACTTAGCTATGTCGCCTCTGGGCAAACTGCTAACTTCTCTGTCTCTGTTTTCTCATCCGTAAAATGAGGATAATAATTGTACCCCTCTCACCGAGTCAGTGTCAGGATTAAATAAGTTAATACATAGAACAGTGATGAAGTCATGGTGTTTCTTAAAATTGTTATTAGTATCACTTGCACAATTCCCCTTGTTCATTAGATGGTAGTGAGTGGCGGGGGCGAGGGCGGGGGAGGGGTGGGCAGGCCATCAGTGGTGGTCAGCGGCGGTCAGTGGCAAAGGGGGTGGTCGGCGGCAGCAGTGGGGGGCGGTTAGCAGGAGTGGAATGTGGAGGCTTCAGCATCTGCCTGCCCATTCACCATCCCATTTGATTTCTTGTTTCACTCTGGCAGTAAGTATGGTGGACAAGAGACTGGGTGCAAAATGACCCAATCCCAGCACACCTGAAATGCAAATGTGGAAAAGTTGAAAAGCATAGAACTTTTCCACAAGATGTTTGGGAGCCAATCCAGTATGAAATCTCCTACTGTCTCTCGGGAGTGAGAATCCACTTTGCACAGATGAAGTTAAATGATGCATCTGAAGGAGGAGGAGAGAGAAGGATGGGCAAGGTCCCCACTCCATGGCCTTACTTTGGCCAGAAGCTCTGTTATCACACTTGACTTTCAAGCACCCTGGCATCAGGGTGATTAACTCAAGCCAAGTTCAGAGACACCCACCACCATCGTGGTAAGTAAGACAAACTCTTGGACCTCCTTTCTCAGGTGTATGCTCTGGGTTACTGACTGCAAACCTTCTCCACTGTTCCCAACAGACCTTTTTAAGAGTTTCTGGGTCAGCAGAGGTCTGGGCAGCCATGGAGAAGAGGGGGAAAGCTTCAGGGCCACAGGGAAAGCCAGGAGAAGGGCAGCTCTCCTGGGATTCACCGAAGTCAGAAGAAGCAAGGAGCAGCACATTTGTTCTTAGAAGCCGCCTCGGCTCTGCTCACTAGAAAACCAGCCAACAGGAACTGCAATCGGCTTTAAGTGGCTTTTGCAGGTGAACACAATCAAATCCCAGAGGAAAAGGCAAAACCCCAGAGGCCCAGGCCCAGGTGCAGAGTTTGACTGGATCTCCGCCACAAGAGGGGTCCCTGGATGCTGCCAGAGGAACTTGAACATGCCCACTCCTCTCCTTCTTCATTCTTCGAATAGCCACAGGAAACATCACGCTAATTTTTCGGAGGAAAATGGCACCATGCTTTACTGATAGAAACGGCCCAGCATCGTGATAAGCTCTTTATAAAGTCAGTTTCTAGTGGCTGTTGTTGTCATGGCAATCTAACCCCAGGAGATCAGGGACCCCTGGGGCTCATTTGTGTGTTTGTGTTTTTAGTGCAACTATAATACCTGGTATCCGATCTAAGACCTACCAGGTCACTTTCCTATTCCTGAACGGCAAGCAGCCATTTCAAATTGGAAACAGCCCACAACCAGCAAAATGGACCCCACATTTAGCTTTGGACCTCTCACCAAAGGCCCCACGTGGGCACCACACAAACACATCTGTGTCCCCATATTAAGGCTGCATCAACAGAGGCACGCGGTTAAGGGACAGCCCCGGGATCGCCCAGAGAGCCCCTGTCTGAGCCAAGAATAAGATCTGGGCCTCCTGACTCTTGCTCTATTCCCTTAATGCTCTCTGCCCTTATAAGGTGATTAAATGGTCCTTTTTCTCCTTAAAAGGGGGGGAGTGGTGGGAAGTGGGGAGGGGGAAGAAGAAGGGGGCAAAATTAATTTGAATGCAACTATTTTGCACAAGCCTCAGAACACTGTAGTTCTTTTATTCGTTTGGAAGGAGTGGGTATACAGAACAGCTTTGTTTTTCAATTCATTCACTTCCACAGAAAAAGGCCACCCTTTCTGTTGATACTAAAGGGACTGGATGTCGGAGCCATCGCCATGTGTGTGGTGTAAATAAGAAAGGCCACCGATGGAGATCCATCCCTTTCATGATGAGGAAATAAAAGTTAGTTACTTGGGATCCAGGGGAAGTTTCTTACTTACCAGATGTCAGCTTTTATTTTTTGTTTTCCAGAAGTAGGTAAAATAGCTGTGGTTTTGCATTCATTCCCTTTAGTTTTTAGAACCCTGGTGACTTCGAAAGCACTTCTACGGACGTAAACGCTTTCATGGAAAAGGAAGGCGTCCAGAAAACACGCCCGAGATGAGGGACATCCAGAGAACAAAGTCGTCCGGGTTATCACGGGACACTGACATCCCTGCAGCCTTAGCTCCAAGCTGCCTGTCAGTACTTCTACGGCCAAGAGAACCAGGCCCCCGCGGAGTTCACGGATTACTGTTGTGACATCTCAATGGTAAAGGAATGCGATATTTGTGTACGTCTGTTGCAAGAAGATAAATCTGGTTGTGCACATGGGCCAGAGGTGACAAGGGGATATCAGTAACAGATCTGGACTCTTCAAATGCTCCATCTGTACCATTTGCTCCCGTCCAGTTCTTTAGCACCCCGGCCCCAAACAGCAGTTCTTGACATGGTTTGCAAGGAGTAGGATGGGGTCACTCATTTCATTGTCCAGAACTCTCTAAAAACAAAACTCTTCACTACAGCGTGTTTATTATTCATCTCCAGTTATACTTGCATAATTAAAATATATAGCAAAGAAAACATCTTGGTGATGTCCGTGTTGACCTTTGAACTTGTGCTTTGCTCCATCCGTGTTGTTTGATTTACAAGGAAGTGACAGTTTGTTTCTGTCTTAAGCTTGTAATTTTCACTCGAGTCCAGCAGTGACCTCAAAGGCAGAGGCCAGCTCTTGTGATCAGGGGTGGGTCAGTGACTCAGAGAAACAGCCTTCATTTCCAAGTAGTAACGCAGGAAGTTTTGATGAGCCTAAACTTCCCAAATTCCCAGGCTGGAGGCTCAAAGGCCGGGGTGGTTCATTACATTGGAATAAGTTCGGAGTAAGTCGGTCGTCACCTGAGCCCCAGGCTCGCACACCACCTCAGACAGGTGTGGACTTGAGAACTGAATCTCCTCCCTAGCCTTTACCATGCCATGCCTTTCGCTCCATCATTTCCCACCTCGCTCTGGGCTCTGAGCCGGCAGGACGGCTGATAAACCAGCATATGCCCTTGCTCACTTGATAAAGAGGCAAATGCTAGAAGAAGGGAGTCAGAGAAACCCATCTTACTGTTCTGTGACTCTTCGCTTTGAGCCCAAGGAAGATCGAAACCTCATGAGCATTCAGAACCCCTTGTCCCTTAAAAGTTGAGTCTCCCACACCTAGTAACATCCCCTAGAAGCAGGGTTCCCTGGCCAGCGTGCTCAGCGTTAACCATTCTGTCCAGAAGTCGCCCCTCTGCCTGATCCCCCACATCGAGCCCCTTCCCAAAGACGCCTCAGTTCTACCCCCACTGTCTGTCCCCGTCCATCTGTCCCCTGCGCTGGGAAGCACCTCTCACTGCACCCCCTCGGGCCCTACAGCCGGGAGCAGGCAGCCAGGATGATCTTTCTGAAACATAAATCAGATGGAGCCAACCCCCCACTTAGAATCCTTTAATGGCTTTCTGTTGCACCAAAAATAAAGCACAATTTTCAACATGCCTCGGAAAGCTTCCGGTGATCTGGTTCCTTCCTGCCTTCCCAGCCTCGCCGTGGGCCCCTCTCCCCTGCCCACACTGCCCGCCAACAACGCGGGCCTGTATTCGGCTGCTGGACCATGGCAGAACCAAACTCTCCCGGACGCCCGGGCCTCGCCAGGGCCGCGCTCTCTCCCAGGAATGCTCTTCCTCCTGCTTCTGGGCCTGGAGGATGCCTACCCACCCAGCAAGCCCCAGCCCAGAGTCCCTTTGTAAGAGGGACTTAAACACTTAAACACTTCCACTCCCCCAAACACAGACTTTGACCCACTCCGATAGTTATCTCTTTCCCTGCACTTCTCACAGTTAATCATTCATTATATTTTTGTATCACTGTTAGATTCAGAGTGGGCTCTCCCTGTGGACGGGTGGAGGCCTATGAATATCCATTATCCTCTTCTTTAATGAAAGAACTCTGACTTTTATCTAGGCGCATTGTTCCCCACCTGAAAAGTCCACATTTCCCACCCTCCCCTGTGGCTGGTTGTGGCCAGGTAACTAAGTTCCCTTCCCCTCTCATCTTCTTTTTTGTGCCTGGCGTGGAGATATGATGCCTGAAGCTTGGGTGGCCACCTGGGACCTTGAGGTGGAAGTCACAGGCTTACAACGTTGCCACAGCAAGAAAGAGCCTGGGTCCCTGGTGATACCAAAATAGCTTCCATACGGGCCTCAGACTGTCAAATTTCAGCACCCCTTTCACAGGAGAGAAGCAAACTTCCATCTCGTTTAAGCTGTTTTTGTTTCTGTTGATCTGTATGAAACGAATATCTACAGAAAAGCAGATACACTGTATTGTGAAGGATAGACTAATAACTGAGCTCATCTCCCATCTTCTCTGGGGAAAAAAGGGAGAGCATAGGCAAAGTTCTAGGTCTTCAGAACTTTTGAGTCTTTCACGTGCCATGGGTTTGGGATCTGTTCAACATCTTTTTACAGTCTCACACATCTTTGGCAAAGGTTTTCTTTTCTCTCTTTGAAAAACTGAAATTTCACTTTGTTTCTTACAATAATCTGCTTGTAAATTAAGTCATGAAATTTATTGAGCCAGCTTTTTAGCATGCATGTGAGTTAAGGTTCTCAGATCTATGTTATATAGGATTATGTTCTAAATATAGCTTCATTATATGAATCAGTGAATTTGCAAAGAGAACACCTGCAGATCATATGTCTCTATAAGACCCTGACATCCCAGGAAGCTGGCATCCAGAGAGGCAACAGGCTTTGTCCAAGGCAAGGCTCACATTGGCTCAAAAACAAATGCTGAAGGTCAATCTGAAGTCAACACAACAGACTGCCTATGGAGTTGTCACCCACAGGCTTCTTGAATTAATTTCTAACACCAAGAGAAAAAGGGACTCGTGCTTGAGAAGGTTATAGCAGGGCTCAGCAAACTATGGCGCATGGACCAGATCCAGCCACTTCCCTTCATGTGTAAATAAAGTTTTATTGGAACACAGCCACACCCACTTGTTTATGTATTATCTGTGGCTACTTTGGGACTTTAATGTGCGTAGCTGAAACACAGACCATATGGCCCACAAAGCCAAAAATATTTATTACCTGGCACTTCACAGAAAAATGTTGCCGACCTCTGGGGTTTTTTTTGGTTGTTTTTTTTTTAATTTTTTTACTGTTATGTTAATCCCCATACATTACATCATTAGTTTTAGATGTAGTGTTCCATGATTCATTGTTTGTGCATAACACCCAGTGCTCCATGCAGAACGTGCCCTCTTTAGTACCCATCACCAGGCTAACCCATCCTCCCACCCCCCTCCCCTCTAGAACCCTCAGTTTGTTTTTCAGAGTCCATCATCTCTCATGCCTACCCCTC
>NC_138382.1:24961777-25043265 GCF_054177405.1 Leptonychotes weddellii | reverse complement strand
TGGGGTAAATACCCAGTAGGGCAATTGCTGGATCGTATGGTAGCTCTATTTTCAACTTTCTGAGGAACCTCCATACTGTTTTCCAGAGTGGCTGCACCAGCTTGCACTCCCACCAACAGTGTAGGAGGGTTCCCCTTTCTCCGCATCCCCGCCAACATCTGGCCGACCTCTGGTTTATGTGATAGGAACGTTTTGCTCAGGTACTTTTTCATTGCTCTCATTGTGAGAAAGCAGAACGTTCTCCCAGAAGTACACTTCACATTCCCAAGTGAGACCCTACCCATGCTTGCTGTGTCCCTTTCTAAGTGTGCACTTTGGATTTTTGAACTCTACCCTGTGGGCGCCTCCCCCTTTGCAGCAGGTGGCACATTCTGACCCCTTTGGCAGAGATGGAGGGAGGTTGGTCTTAGTCCTTCTCCGGCTAGGTCCTCCCCATCCGTCCTCCCCATCTGGGGGCTGCTGATGCCCAGGGAAGAAGACGTTCTCCCTACCAATCCTTAAGAACAGCCTCACCCCTTCCCCAGACTAAATCCATCCTGGCTCCCCCTGAAGACGGAAATCTTTCTTTGCTGAAGGGTAAGACTATGAGGCTGCCCCTTAAAGGTGCCACTAGGGAGAGAGTCCCTCACCAGCTACTCGGTTGTTGTCTTCCCTGCAAGGGTGAGGCCTCTCCATCTCCTCTCCCAGGAGGCCCCCAAGGGCCAGGCCTCCAGCCTGGGGGACGGCTCACGTGGAAGTGTTCTTCTTGTCCACGGTCTCCCTTCTCCTCAATCCCAGCATGCATTTCCTCTGAGCTCTCCCCTGGCTGGGGTCCTCCATCCCCACTCCCTCTTCAGAGGGGGCGACTTCTGGCCCCAGCATCTGAGTGCGGGCCATGGGCTGGGCAAAGCTCCAATCTAGCCTGCAACTCATCCTCTCCTAAAGCTCCTGAAATCAGACATACAGTATCTCCAGGAAGCTTAATTTCCTTCTGACCGTGTCCATCCACCACCACTACAAACCAGTGAGAAACTTGTTATTTCTCTCTTCAGCAGATCTCTGAGGCCCAACCTTATTATCCTGGGAAATATTCTCTCCTCCTGCTCTGACTGACACCTCAAAGCTTCCCCATGGTAACTGAAAGCCAGAGGCACCTTCACTTCACTTTGCCTCCCCAGCTTCCTTCCCAGCCCTCAAAGACCTACCTCCTCTTTCCAGGAAAGCATGAGTTTGTCACTCCCACAGAAACTCCTCTCCTTGTCTCTTGCTGTATTTTATCCTCCGAGGCTGCTGGTCTGAAGTAAGAGGTTAGCCTTGGGGCCCTGGGGCCCTGGGGCCCCTGAAAGCTTCCATTTGGTTCCGTTGTTTTTGGACTCTATTCCTGGGAACGGTTTGCAATGAGCCTTCCTAGGTGAGGGGGGAGAGGAGCCTTTTTATACTTCCGTCTCCTGAAGTCCTGTCCGCACAAGTTTTCCCAGCCCTTGCCAGTCTCCCTGACCTCAGCAGATGGCTCTGGCCAGGTTTCTGGATCATTTGGCATTTAAAGACCCCAGGGTTATTGCTGAGCATGAAGGGAAAATATAACAATAATAATAGCTGACATTTGTTAATTATTTACCATTTCAGGGTTGACATATATTCTGTCACTTGTTCTGCAAAACAACTTCATGTGGCAGGAAGTAGTATTATCCGGTTTTAAAGAGGCCCGGAGATTAATCTTCCAGGGTTGGTTCAAGCACAGGAACTCTGCCTGAGAATCCCACTCGTAGTCCTGTGCTACTCCGGCCGCCGCTCTGGGCCTTTCCCACGAGATCCCATCCGTCCAGGTTTCAAAACCTTGGACCTGGCAGTTCTACATCTTGGAACTTTTCCAAACCAAAACGAAGATGTGGGCAAATATGCCTATATAAGAGTGCTCATAAAAATTTTTTGCATTCATGTAAAATATTAGGAATGACCTGAAAATCTAACAATAGGACATTAATTATGTAAATTGCAGAATATAGGATAGATTATCACAAAACTGTTAGCAATTAATGCAGAAAGATACTTATGGCAATGGGATACCATTTACTCTATATTGGGAAGTGAAGGCATCAGATTATAAAAGAGTGTCCCATAATCTTAAAAAAATGAACACATCAGGACAAAAAAAGACTGGACGATCTCTAAAAATTAACAGTGGTTATCTCTGGATGGTGGTATTTTGGAGCTATTTTTTTAAAATGACACTCTATACCAAAAAAGGCAACAACAACAAAATCTTTACACTTGACCTGTATAGAGGGCCATTTGCAAATCTCTCATACCAAAGGGGATTTGCTATAAGATATAAAATCTTTTATTTTCATTAAGTTACTACATTGTATGGAAAATGAGACTCTCTGGATTCTACAAAGGCACTTGTCTTTTCATCTCAGCTCTGAAAAAAGAACCAAAATAGATTACTCATGGGTGAAAACAACTTCATAACTGGGGCTGAAGAATAACACCAAATAGCGTCTAACACCAAAGACATATAATATAGCCATCTATTCTAGCCTACCTCAGCCAGAACCAGTTACTCGAGATTGCCTTCATCTAATTACACAAAATGCAATTTATGCAAAAAAGAGGTGGGGGAGAGGGAGAGAAGAAATTGCAGGAAAAAAGATGCCTTCAACTGTTTGCAATGCCTCCAGTTCTCTAATGTTTATTTGATAAATAAAAATTAATGCCACCAAGCTAGATTCCATGAGGAAAAGCTACAATAACAGATGTTTGGGAAGGTAGCCTTTGAGATGATTGAACTCAAAAGACAGCTGGCAGAAAAAGGAGGAAGAGGGAAAAAGGAGAAGGAGGGGCAAGGGTAGGAGGTAGAGAGGGGAGAGGAGAGGGAGGGGAGAAGGCGGGAGAGGGAAAGGAAGGAGGAAGAGGAGGGTAGGATAAGAAGAACTATGGATCCAGCGAGGATGAGATGTAATCTGTATCTCCTACAAGGGAGCTGGATTGAGGCCATGTTCAACCTTGAGCTCTTCCCAAGCAGCTTGTACTGTGGCACCAATGATCTCAGCATCACCTGGGAGTTTGCTGGAAATGCAGAATCTCAAACCCCACCCCAAAACTACTGGACCGGAATATGCACAAAATCCCCAGGTGATTCAAATACACATTAAAGTTGAGTAAGCACTAATCTGCATGTTGTCCAAAACCCATGTCTATTCTGGAATTAACGTGGAAAAAAATTGACTCTCCCATCTCTCTTTAGTGACCCCTAGTGGTAAGCCCAAAAGATCTGTAAAACAGGATGGCTGAATTCTGATCTCCAGCATAAACCAACTGTCCAATAGTCCGCCAGTTGATCTACCAAGGTCTCAAGCACTTGGAAGATTAGAATCCCAGCAGACTATCCCAGTAAAAGATCTGATGTCTTCCAATGCAAGCTGGGAGGGTATATTTTTCTGCATATTGCTGCTGTTGAACTTCAAAAACATTCCTGAATGACATTACTCTCTGCGAGTATCTGAAAAACACTGATAACTAACTAACTTTGGGTCTCTTGACTGCAGACAAACCCAGATGATCTATTTTTTACATTACTAAGTGTGTCTTATATATTCCCTCTTGATTTGGTTCCCAGCAAAGTCTTTATTTAAAAACAAAACAAAACAAAAAAGAGGTGTCCCTTTCCAGGCTCCTCAATGTTCATCTAGCCATGGAATTGATATTGTGGTTTGAGTTTTATGAGAAAAGTGGGCAAGTTGAAGGTCTTGCAGAGGTGAAAGAAGTACCCAAGACATCATCTGGAACATTTCCCAAAGTGTATTTTATCTGCAGAATATTAAGAGAGATTACAAAAAAGGATTCCAGAATCAAATTAATTTGGGAAACACTGGGTTGAGCAAAGGTGGAAAGAGTTCTTTACTGTAGCAGTTCTCAGAGCTTTTATTAAATTAAGATGTCATGTAGGTCTCCAAGCAATTCCTTCGTGGAACACACACACAGTTATTTTCTTGTTTTTGTTTTGTTCTGTTTACTTTTGGGGAAATCTGATCTCTGGAACTTCAGAGCTGCTGAGTAGCTCACCGTCAGTCATTATATTAACAGCAGTGCCCACACCTTCTGATTCTGTCCATTGCTTTTGGCGCTGTTTTATGCTGCACCCTAAAATTGTTTCCCATTGATATTAATTCTGGTCTTATCCATCAACCCACCCACTGTTTTGTGTTCTATGGATAGATGCAGAAGTGTGGAGGAGAAAAAAAAAATGGCAGGGAGAAAAGAAAGGAAGGAAGAATAAAAGTGAGGAAAAAGAGGAGAAGGGAAAACGAGAACTTTGCATCCGTGTGGAAGAGGGGACTTGGAAGCAAATCAACTGAATGGAGGCTGATTTTCTTTGATGTTTTCATTCTCAAGCAATGAGAGGCTGTGAACTAGTCACAATAATTCACATCAGACTACTAATGCGTGGTTCAAGTAGTCCAAACTGCTACCCCGCGTTGATGGACACAAAACTTCATTTCTTCCGTTTACAAGGAAGCTGTGGACACATGTCTATATGTCCATACATGTCACTGCTGGGTCCTTCGGAACTCCTGGAGGCATGTCCTTATTTGTGGGGTCTGTCTTCTTCAGAGGAAGTCTGTCTATCATAAATACTGTCCAAAAGAATTCTTAGAAATTATCTGGCATTTATGCCTTTTGTTTGGCTTAATTCCCACCAGGCAACTTCAGATTTGCCCACTGTGTACTGGATTGTTCTATTGTCAACTGCATGTCCCTGAATCCCCTTCCTTTTATGGTTCCAAGTTAGAGCTGACCGAAACTAACACTGCACAAGACTTGGAATATAGAAGTGAAATAGTACTGTTATTTCCTGAAAGTCATTGCTGAGTATGGGGTGAGGAGTGCCAATGGGTTCCAGTTTCTCCTCACCCCTCCCCACTCCATATCTATCTGTCCTTCCCAACTGCAGCCCTGATGTTCAATGGCAATAGCAGGCCCTCCACCAAGTACACTGCCACAGACTGGTAGCCTCAAAGGGCCAGGGACTCCTCTTCTTACTCCCAACTCAGGACCTAGATGTACTTCACTTCAAGATTTCTGCAAACTCTGACTCATTCTCCAGCATCTGGGCTTCTCACCAAAACTTCAGCTCCCATTTTCAGATCCTTGCTTCCTTATCTCTGCCCGCAATTGCATAAGGTCCAATCTCTATACTGAATTCTTCATTCTGTAATATTCATCATGGTCAGCTTCTCTGAGCCCTGGCCGATATAACCCTGAACACTGGCGCTTGTGTTCTTCTGCTCAGATTTTGATGTTTCCTGTTTGGGATGCCCAAATATTAGATTCTGGTTGCACTTCACTCTGTTTTTCTTTCATGGACCATCAGGCTTTTTCCCAGCCTTCACTTTTGCTTTGAACCTCCTGTCCTGGAAATGGCAGCTTCAGATGCTGCTTCCTGACACAAGCCCAAGATTTTCTCTATTTCTCGCCCTCTCACCAGTGTCTGACAAAGTGCTCTAGTCAAAAAGAAAGCAAGTGCAAGTAAGTTGATGCTACATTCATACTACCGAAGAATTTAAAGGTAGTATAAAGGTTTTACTTTCTATGACTGAAACTTAAAAGTCAAGGGTTTGTAGTAAAACTAAAGATAATAAAATGTGGTTCAAAGAGCAGTGATCCTTCTAGTTGGTGCTATGAGAATAATTCATTATATGTTAGTTTAACTGCTTCAGGTGCTAATTTCTAGCTCTTACTAATCTGTGATCTATGAACCCTTCTCTTCAATCTTGGTGCAGTAGCAGGATGCTAGTTTTTAAACATCAGACTTGAGGTGACCATATGTTCATAAAATGAGTGCTCTGACTTCATCAACATTAATGCCCCATAATACAATGTTTAAAAAGCAGAGGGATTACCAGTGCTGCTGGGCATGTCCCTTTGGCTTCCTATTGACTAGACTATTTTACAGCTCTGTAGGGAGAGAGATTAATTCACTGATAGCAATGAGAAATGATTCTTGTTTGAGAGCAATGCAAATGATTCCTGCTCATTACAACACAAATGAATTGTGTCCGGTAGAGATGTATTTGGTTTCCATATGATGGAGAAGATAGCCCCAAACAACCCCCACATTACAGTTTATTACTCTGTAGAATATTAACCAGGTTTTCATCTGTGAGCAAGTTCATTTGAGCATTCTTTAGTCTGACTATGTAAATCTGTTCCTCGAAATCTCCCTTGAACCAGTCTTAACATTTTACTGGTTCCCTCACTAATTAAGGAGTTACATACAATTTTGATATGTATATAATTTATATTTGTATGTAAGAGTCATTTTTTTAACTTTTTGTTAAGTACACTGTATCAATAGCCAAAATGATAGTTATTGTTTCATTTATATTTGTTTTTTGGTATCTATATCATGTTAATATAAACCAAGTTTGATGTTCCAACTCATTTAAAAATAATTTCAAAGGGCAGCTTCCCTTGTCTTAACATCTCTTTCCATACCTTCTAAAATAGTTGCATGTCTTATAGCCTACTCAATATTCCAAGTATTCCAACAATATGAAGGTTTCTCAAAAAGTTAAAAAATTTAAATATCATATGATCCAGTAATTCCACTACTGGGCATTTACTCAAAGAAAACAAAAGCACTAATTCACAAAGATATATCCACCCCTATGTTTATTGCAGCATTATTTACAATAGCCAAGAATGGAAGCAACTTGTGTCCATCGATAGATGAATGGATAAAGATATATATATATGTATATATATACACACACACACACAATGGAATATTAGCCATATAAAAGAATGGAATCTTACATTTATGACAACATGGATGGACCTAGAGGTATTATGTTGAGTGAAATAAGTCAGAGAAAGACAAATACCATATGATTTCACTTATATGTGGTATCTAAAAAACAAAACAAATGAACAAACAAACAGAAAACAGACTCCTAAATATCAAGAACAAACTGATGGTCACCAGAGGGGAGGGTAGTTGAGGTAGTTGAGGGAGGCGTGAAATAAGAAGAAAAACATGTCAAAGGGCAGCTGTTCTAGCCTTAACTTCTCTTCCCATATATTCTAAAGTACTTGGATGCCTTACCACCTAGTAGGTCTCAATATCCCAAACACCATAACATATACCTGGAGAGGTCAGAGACCCACGTGAGATAGGTGGGGCCGTCCATCTTGACTCAGCTCTCATTACACTGATGAGAACACGTAGAAACCACTAGAGTTTGAAATGCCTAAATCTCTTAGTTCTTCCTGTAGGATAAAATTGTAAGAAGAGGATTCCAGGCAACCACAACTGACATATTAAAGTAGACTCAAGAGTTAAGAAGTATCACAGTATTTATTTTACCCAAACAAATAAGTAAAATAAACAAATCAAGCACACAAGTTGTACAAGGCAACTAAAACCATGGGAATTCACTTAAATTCTTCTTGTACTTTGTCTTTACCTCTGTAGTGGCTCTTATCACTCAATTCTTCACTAGTCTCATTTATGGTTGGATGTTATCCAATCCTTTCTACAGCGAGTCCCTTGATGTTGGGGAATCTGTCCCACAATGCCTGGCATCCTGGCCTTCTTGCATTATTTGCTCCTCCCTTCTTCCACAACCTGCTCTCCTTCTGCAGGTGACATGCTCTTTCTCCACTCTCTGGAAAGTTCTGTGTGAATGCACGCGCGCGCGCACACACACACACACACACACACTCTCCATGACTCCTGCTCATCCTTCAGCTCAGACGGCATTTCTCAAGGAAGCTTTTGTAGCCACTCCAGACCAGAGCAGACTGTCCCACTTTACACCCTCATAGACTTTGTGCTTTTCCTTCCAAGCTCTTGTGTGTGATTATTTGTCTCTCTCCCTCATTGTCAATAAAATCCGGGATCATTGTATCACCACTGTATCCCCAGGCCTGGCAGAATGCCTGGTACATAGAAGGTGTTCTTGAATGAATTAATACGAGCTCAATGCCTATTTGTTACACGGATGAATAGATGGTTGTTTGGTCTGTTATAGTCCCTAAAAGCAAAAGAAGCTGTTAAAATAGTGTGACTCTGACTTACTGTTAATGTCTGAATAAAAGAGACCATTCAAATTTTAGACTGAGTTTGACAACGTACTGTATTGGTGAGTTGTGGGGAGTCATTACCCCACATTTCTAGGGGGAACTGGTAAACCTTTTTGGAGGACAATTTGGCAAAAGCTTTAAAGATTACAAAATTCACAAAACCTTTGACCTAATAATTCCACTTTCAGAAATACATTTTCTCTGTATGCTTAACATTCATGAAATAATCTTTGAGTGGTATCTATGGTGCAACTTGTATAATAGTAAACTACTGAAACAACTGAAGTCACCAATGATAAGAGACTAATTAAATGTCTAATAAATAATTAAATATAATTATGCAATGAAAGTTCCAAGCAACAGGATACTCTGCAGCCATTAAAAAGAATGAGGAAGGTTTATATATATTGATATGGAATAATCTCAAAAATTATTATATCACTAAATGAAAGAACTGCTGCTATGTATGTGTGCTTTTGTGTATGCATAGAATGTTTCTGAAAATAGCTATGACAGATTGGTCCCAGGAGTTGTTTTGGGGAGGGGAGATGTGTGGCTGAAGGGCAGGGATAGGAAGGAGATTTCTGTTTCATTGTACACACCTTTTTAACTTTTAGTGGTGTACCATTATCACGCATGATTTATTATAGCAACTAGCAAGTGCAAGTCTAAAAAATGTTTAAAATAATATAATTATTGATGTAGTAACACAAAAAAGTGTTAATGAGAGTTAGATCTGGGTTAAGTTTCATTGATATTGCTTTGACTTCCTTAATCCCAAATTTTCACACATAGATTCTCAATGTATCACTGACGTAAACAGTTCTTTTAGTCATTCCTTCTCTCCCCGTCTCCCCCAAAACCTTCCAGTCTTTCCAACATCCTCAAAGCTTATCTAATTTGGAAACAGAGAGGCCCAGAAACAGGACCATGTCTGGGTGAACACCAAGGCTCTTGACATAAAATCTCACCACCATTGTGAAACCTGCCCAGCACATCCTGGCCTACTGTATTGACTTTGGCAATACTTGTTGGCCTTGTCATGCCAATAACGTTATTGAAACTAAATTGAATGAGCATGTGGCTATGTCCTCCAAATGTTTTCTGATACAGTTAAATGGAAAACTGTAGATTACGTTTATTTATTTTGTGATAAACCCTTTGTTTATGTTGCTGGTGATCCAGAAAAAGTGGTCTCTTACAACATGCTATGACCCAAACAACGACAAGTTGAATTACTATTTCATTTACCGTAGGAGACATTCTACAATGTGTTTCATAGAAAAGATTTTTGACACAGCTTTAGAAATGATAAATTACACCCAATAAAAACAAAAGAGAACCTTAGAGTTTTATAGCAGATGATTGTAAAGAAAACAGTTATTTGCAACTCTGTCTCCCACATTTTCAAAAAACAGTGTACTTGAAACAAAAAAGACCCAAGAATAGTAAAAACAACTTCATTTTCCTCTTATAATTGGAAACATTTGGAAAAAGCACTTTGTCTACTCAAGCTGCATATTAAGAGCTTAATTGTACATAGGGAATATTACTATAACTTTTTCTCTCATTGCATTAGTATTCAAATTTTTACAAATGACCAATATTATGTCACTGAAGCAAATGAACCAAGTACATCAGCATTCCCATACTTGCACATACCGGTATAGCTGTCCTTTGTATTCCAAGGCATACTATTGAAGTGTTAACCTAGTCTGCGAGTTCATATAAAAGAAGAAGGCAGGGCTAGAAATGCTTTCCACACCCCAGTCAGTAATAATAACAGTTGTGAGGGCGCCTGGGTGGCTCAATTATTTAAGCGTCTGACTCCCGGTTTTGGCTCAGGTCATGATATCAGGGTCTTGGGATCAAGCCCCGGCGACAGGATCCCGACTCTGCGGGGACTCTGCTTATCTCCCTATCTTTCTGCCCATCTGCCTGCTCATGCGCTCGCTCTCTCTCTCTAAAATAAAGAAACAAATCTTTTAAAAATAATAATAATAATGACAGTTGTGTGGTCAAGTTGCCTAAGAACAACATGAAGCTCTGGTCATTGGTGTACACACAAAGCCATCATAAAAATCAAGATTGGCATGAAAACACTCACAGGATATCAGTACATCAAAGAATAACTCTAACTGGTTTTTTTTGTTTGTTTGTTTGTTTGTTTTATTTGTTTATTTATTTATTTCTAACTGATTTAAACAGGTTTATGATGTTCTGTATCCTCCCTTTCTTTTCAATTATCTTTTACTTATTTGAAACTGCTTTGAAAAGAACTGCATGCATATCACCTTGTCCATGAGACAAATAATTTTCTTGTTAAGAATCCAGCACTGATTTCTAATTTTCAGAAATAATGACATTAGAAGCACATTAATTTTCTGGAAGCCAAAACCATTATCTTTAATAACAGTGTCCAGAATTAAATCTATTTATATTTACTAACCTCAAGCTGCAAATGAATTAATTCAATAATCCAGGGATACATTCGCCAGCTCAATTATCCCAGTCAGTTCACTGAGAAGCCATGTTTTTTTCAAATCCGTGGATTCAAGATAGATATATTGAGGATTTACATGGCCCTAATAGGTGACTAATTATTCCTGTTTTAAAATTTTAGTGATCAAAACCTCTTTAGCCAAGTTTTAGGGCATCACATATTGAGAATTCAATTAAGCAATGATTCCCATGCCGTAGTTGGCACAAGATTATTTCCTGAGGAAAATTCTGACTCTATTTAGGTCCCACCTCTGTTTCCTTATGAGTTGGTATCCCTAATTGGACTCCTTATTTTCATAACACAATACTAATGTCATCATCTGCTTCTCTGTTTTTTGTTGTTTTTTTTTTAAGTACACAGATTATCTCTTCACTAAAAAGGTAGGGGCGCCTGGGTGGCTCAGTCATTAAGTGTCTGCCTTCAGCTCAGGTCATGATCTCAGGGTCCTGGGATTGAGGGTCCTGGGATTGAGCCCTGCATTGGGCTCCCTGCTCAGCAGGAAGCCTGCTTCTCCCTCTCCCACTCCCCCTGCTTCTCCCTCTCCCACTCCCCCTGCTTATGTTCCCTCTCTCGCTGCATCTCTGTCAAATAAATAAATAAAATCTTTAAAAAAAAAAGGTAGAACTGCTTTCAATAGCAAGAAATAGGTAACTCCCCACCACCAATAGGACAGACCATATTTATGGTTTCTTATTATATTGCTATTATTTTATTGTTTACTTAAGAATCTATTAGTGGGCTGTCTCAAGATTGGACTGACAGCTCAGTGTCAGCTAAGACCCAGGTGCTCTCTCTCCTTACTCAAGACCATCTTTAGCTACTTGGCTTTTCAGTCTCACACTTTTTGCCTCATGATAGCTACCACTACACCAGGCATCACATCCATGTTCAAACAGGAAGAAGGGAGAAGAGGCTTTTACAGAAAAATGCAGGCAAGAGAAATGGGGTTGGGAATAGCTGTTATGTTAGGCAAGCAATGAGTGGCTGTCTCAACAAGCAAACAGATTGCTAGAACTTTCT
Source organism: Leptonychotes weddellii (assembly GCF_054177405.1). Lineage (NCBI taxonomy): Eukaryota > Metazoa > Chordata > Mammalia > Carnivora > Phocidae > Leptonychotes > Leptonychotes weddellii. Next base: position 25,031,675 of record NC_138382.1, on the reverse strand, counting down.
GGCTTCATCAGAGTACTCATCTTCCATCCAGCTTGTATGAGGGTCAGGCATTCTCAGCACTACTCTAGAAACTCTGAGGTCTGTCCTTGAAACCTACTAAGTCACTAGAGATCACACATTTGTCCTTTGCAGAATCACTGTCACTTAGTTGATATTAGTGCTGTATCTTCAATGTTCATGGAGTCTCTTATACTATAGGACCAAACCCCATGAAATCCATTATTGGGATTTGCTGTAAAAATGTTCTTGAGGACAATTTCCATGCATTGCTCCCAATTCCCAAAATTAAGCTCTGAGAGATTTCTTTTAGAGCTCAGTGCTGGGAAAGATTCTCTTGCTCTAGGGAAATTGGCATGCTGTCTTCTTTCTAACACAAATAATGTAAAGCATGGTCCCATCCACTTAGCCTTAGGTACCAGAAGCACAGATCCAACTTTGGACCACAGCTGTAACAGTGCCTGGCCCCAGGAGAGGCTTATTTGTCTTCCTGTTCTCCCTGACATGGTTTTCATTTTGTTACTGTTTTTATTGACTGTATCCTGTTGTAACCCACATCAAATGTTCTGTGGAAAAAGGAACAATCAGTAGATGGGGAAGAGAAAGAATTAATGTGTTTTCATTTCAATACATTTTATCAAAACCAACTCAAAAGGCTGAAATCACCAGAATGGTGAACCAAAAGGGCCATCCATGAAGAACGATTTGACTGAAACACAGCACATTTTCTTACTACATAAAATACTCCCAGCTTAAATGGATCCTTAATGACCAAGGATTGGGTTCTAAAATTCCTATTTTGGGGAGGATGGTTAAAGAGGTGATGGGGATTAAGGAGTGCACTTGATGTGATGAGCACTAAGTGTTGCATGTGTTAAATCACGAAATTGTACACTTGAAACTGTACGTTAACTAACTGGAATTTAAATAAAAACTTTTTTAAAAATCCTCTTTTTTATACTGTTTATACCTATGTATACTTTTATGTATTTCATTTCCCTAATCTTTTCACTAATTTATGGCTGAAAAAATGACCAAATGATTATTATTAACATTTGTTGATCTTTAATTTACAGATGTCTGTGTCTATGACAGGACCGCTTAGTTATCTGTCAAAATGCATCTTCTTCTTAGATGCAAACAGAGCCTCAATTTAGTTGGAGGTGCCAAAGTGCCCATCCCCCAAAAATGTATATTTCCCAATTTCCGTTGCAGTTCAGAATGACCACACAACCTGATTCTGGCCAATGAGATTAGCTGGAGCTTGTTAGAAAGGTTCCTATAAAAGCCCCCTAAATGGGGTAGACTCGGTTGGTATGTTAGTTCGGGTTCCCCCAAAAGATCCAGAGACAAGGACTTAGGTGCAGGTGGTTTACTCGGTGATCACAGGAAGCAGAAATGAAGGGGAGAGTAGCAAAGGGAAGGCAGAAGGGCAAAGGAAGGAAGCATTAATGCACCAGTTACCAGTACCCCAGTGCCACTTGGGACCCTCAGAGGAGCTGTGTGGAATGTGCCTCACACCCATCTCACTGGAGGACAAGTAAGCTGGCACTCCTTGTACTCCCCTGGTTGAGACCACCTGAACTCCCCTACACTAACCGGTTGTTCTTGCTTGTGGTTGAGTAGTCTTCTGTGGCCCCAGCAAAGCAAAGAGATGCTGCAGTGTGGCTGGTATGTGATGTTTATAATGTGCATGGAATTATGTACACAGATGGCTAAAAGAAGGGGGCCAGGGGATGTGGTCCAGCATCTACCAGAACCAGCACATGTCCATGTGCACCCCACTTTTTCTTTTTCCTTCTGCCCAGAGTGTAAACATGACAGCTGGAACTCTAGTAGCCATGAGCATTGAGAGGGGGGCCATACCCTTTGAAGGGCTGAGTGGAAAGTTATAAGAAACCTAGGCTCCTGAGTCACCATGGAGCTAAGAAAGCCTTGGACCATGAGCTTGTTATATGATTAAAAAAAAAACCAAAAAACCCTGATGTTGCTTAAGCTTCAATTATAAGTTTGCTTTAAAATATTGTTGAACTCAACTCTAACTGGTACACATCCCTAATACCAGCCTCACTCACCAGAATCACTTACATGGGTACCATTAATAAATCACTGATTTTTCATTGTGACAAACCCCCTCTGATTCAGCTCGAATTGGATTCCCTCTCAGTGAAAGTTACCCAGAGGAAATCTTTCCCACTCTGATTTTTCTAAGCTGCCTGGAAATCAAGCAGCATTTCCCCCCATGTATAGTATCAAAACATCATTAAACATCTGAGTTCACAGAGTTTTTTCTTTTCAATAGATTTTGCATCAATCAACATAGGCTATCTGCTAGAAATAACAATCCCAAAAACTCAGGGGCATACCAAATAAAGGTTATTTCTTGATCACGTCACAATTCAAAGCAGGTTGGAGGAGACTCTCTTCTGTGCAACATCTGGGGACCAAGCACAATCTATTGGGTGGTTCTGCCATGGCCTGAGGTCCTGGAGGCCTCCACCCAATCATCCGCACCTGAGCAGCAGGAGAGAAAAGAGCAAGAGTGCAGGCGATTCACAGGAGGTTTCGTGGTCTAGGCTTAGATGTGGTGGATGTCACTTCTGCCACATTCTCTGATCAGAGCTTGGTCACGTGGTCCCACAGGTCTGCAGGGGAAACCTGGCAAATAAAGTCTATCTGGATGCCCAGGAGGAAAAGAAAGCAGAGGTTGATGAACATTTAACATGCCTCCACTGCAGATGTCAATGTTTACAAAGGGTTCCAAAAGAAGCTCCCCAACAGTGATCAGGTGAGGAGAGTCCTGCTGCCAGGACTCTAGAGATTTGTGCTCGCATCCCTCTAAAATTTCTTTCACACATGGTGTACCCCTTTGCATTTTAAAGTCTGCACCTGAAATATGTTACCGTAAGTATAAAATAGTTGTGAAAGTATGCGATTCTGGCATATTATAAATATGACATTTGCGATGCTTGCAGTGACCTGCCACCCAGATCCCCTTCCAGGAAAGATTTATTGTCCCCCACGCCCACTGCTGCTGCCCTGTAGTCCTCCCAGGGTCTGCCTCAGTTGCAGAGCTGCCTCTCCAAGGTCAGGTCCCTTCCCCGCAGCCTACGTCTTCAGAAGGATGGTGGTGGGGGTATAAAAGTACAAGGCAGAGGCAAGCAATGCTGACAGACCCTTTTAGTGGCACCCCTCCCATGGGACTGGCCAAATCCGCCACAGGGCTGCATTGTAGGGTGTCTTTCTCTGCCACTCCTGCTTTCCCTCTCTTCTTTCCATGCAAGTTCCTCTCAAGGGCACCCCTGAAAGAACATTCTACACACAAAACCCCATGTCACCATGCCCTTCCCAGAGGCTCAAACACAACATTTCAAAACAAAATGGTGATCCTGTTCCTCTATGGCAAAATTACATAAATAAAACTAAATTCATTTTTTTAAAACATTCCTTAGGACCGTAAGTTATCAAGCAACCAAACATGTACTCTGGATGGAATTGTCATTTCATTGTTATTACAATTGATCAAAAGAACTGTTGATATGAATTTGGATAATTTTTAAAAAGAAAAAAGTAATTTTTCGGAAATGAATCTCTTACCATGATGGAAAGGGATTTTTTTCTTTGGTCCCTAGAATGAAGAATCAACATTAATATTTTAATTATGACCATGTTAAACACTCCGAAAGTTTTCAGACCTTGAAGCAATTTACTTGAGAATATTCAGGAAGAGTAAGGATATGCCTTGCTTTTGTAAAGTGGCAGAAGGCTGATTTTAAGAGTAAAGATGAACAAAGGAAACGAGTATAGTACCTCCTGACCAGTTGTAGGAAGAGGACAATTACAAGTTGACCCTCTGAAAACTATCCAGATCTGATCACAGATCACATTGTTAGCATACCCTTTGGAAAATGAAGACTTCTGTCCACTGCATGAATTTCTACCACCATTTATTCTTCCTTTCTTTTGTGTTCTAGACATGTTGATCATATCAATCAATTCCAAAGCACCTTCCCAGAGAAACATCCTTTCCCATGGCCTCCTGGAATGGCCTCCTCTCCAATTGCACAGTCCCAGTGGCACCTCCCAGAGCTGGACTAGGGGTGGCATCTGACTTGACAATAGCTAATCTACAGGCCCTAATCGAGGGCCTGGCAAAAGAGGATGAGCTGAACCCATCAGAGGCTCTCCTTCAGAGGCATTTGAAGTAGGGACATGAAGAAAGCCATGCAGTTAGAAGGCAGAGGAGAAGGTAAGGGGACTCAGAAAGAGAGGAGCCCAAGGGCAGAGTCCTGGCCACAAGGGCCAAAAGGGAGAAGCCTTGGACCTGGGGCGACTATCATGCCCTGGGTTCTCAGAGCTCCTGAGTTCCTGACTGTCCATAGTCATAATAACTATCCTGGCTCCCTGTTACTGAGGAAGAAACCACCCCAAAACTTAAAACAAGTCAGTTATTTTGCTTCTGAACCTGTAATTTGGGCAGAGCTTGGCAGGAGCTACTTGTCTCCACGCCATGATGCCTAGGGCCTCAGCTGGGATGACAGGGGGCCAGCTCACAGAGCTAGTGACCCAAATTCAGGTCTCTCGATTCTAACTTTGATACTCTTGCCATCGTCAGGCTGCTCTCTGGGTGAAAGGTGGACGTCACTGGTATGTACAAGTTGCTGGAGTCCCCTCACCCCTTCCTTGTTCTCCCAGGAGCTATTTTTCCCTCACACTTCACCTCCACACACAACTGTCCATGGCTTGAAGGATATAGAATGATAGCTGCAGTTAAAGTCAAATTGTCTGCATTTTGGACTGAGCATTCAGTGATTGCCCTGATTCAGGGCACAGATGAAGATCATGTTCTATGGGTGGCCCAAGGCACAACTTGGCCAAATGAGTTTCTACTTCACCTCGGAAGAATGATGAACAGAAATGCTGGGAGCACCAAGGAAAGAACACAGAAAGAGCAGTGTCTATACAGAGGTCCCAACCATCCTTTCATCCAGAGGCCTCAGAATGGTTGGTAGCCTACAGAGCCCACAGATACATTTGTTTGCTCTACACTGTGCTTAAAAAAAAAAAAGTAGTTGCCAAATTTCACTGGGAAAAAAACGTAAAACTTTTACATTTTATTGGGAGAATTTGCATTTAAAAATAACTGTCTAACTTCTCTTGAAAAAACTCAAAGTTGTGGAAACACCAAGCCTACTTTCTCACAGAGTGTCAGGTGGAGCTGAGTGTCCCGGAATCTCCAAGTGGCCTGGTTTTTCCTCATTGGACGTCCTGCGTGGCTCCTTCTGGCTTCCAAGTTTGAGATTCCTGAAGCTTTGAAAGGAAATATGAGGTCAGAAAGAAACACCTCTGTGTGAAGTACCAGCTCTCCCTTTTAAATGATGCCTAACGAATTTGTAGCCTGGCAAGTTAGTCATGGAAAATAGGTCCACATGGGTCATAGGTCATAGTTTAGCTTAAACATTGTTGTCCAAACGGTGGGTAGGAGGATCCTGCAAACATGAAAGAGGCGCATTTGTCATGTGGTATTAGCTTCTCCTGGGCACATATTTGTGCTATTTTTACTGCATTCCTTATAATCACTTTATTACCTATTAAATGCAAAATCCCAGGTCCTAATCTTTCACCCTGTGACGGCAACATTAGCACAGCAGGCCATTTTGATCAGCCCCACTGCCTGCTGAGGGGAGGCCTTTGTCAAGGACTCTGGAGGCTGGTAAGTCTTGCCCTCATTCTGGGCCCCAGCAAAGCCGGGGGCTCTAGAACTGAAGTTTAAAGCAGAGTGTTCTTGCCAAGTTTGGTCTGATAGCGTCAGAACACACCAGCCTGGGGTAGAAGCAACATCACGGTATTTCCCTGGCTCTACCTCCAGCCAAGGAATTCCAAACCCCAGTTAGCCAGGGGTTCCCTGAGGGGTTTCTCCTACACACTCAACATTGTAGTCTTTCAGGTGCCACCTGGCATTTGCCATCCTCTTCCTCTGACGCTGTTTCTCTCTTGTGGTACCTGCAGTGAGGCCACCCAAGCTCCCTGGAGGCTGTCATGTCCATGCTATGGCACCTCTGGCATGCTGGCCACATGTGGCTCTAACAGGGACCCACCAGAAAAAGGACTGTCATCCCCCCCAGCCCCCTAGCGGCACCCTGTCACACAGAGCAGTGTGGCCCGGGCCCCACACTGTGGAGCTCTGAGCTTGGAGGACTATTGCAGCCTCCTTTCCCAAGACTCAGCAATTGTCCTTGGGTGGCACCATGATGCATATTCAGGGCCACCCTCCCCTCCACTGGCCCATTATTCTTGAGCCAAACCTGGGCCCTCAACTCTTTCTACCAGGGCATTTCCTCAAGCCCCCATCGCCCCCCAGACTAGTGTGGATCCTAGGCCTAAACACAGCTCAGGTTCCCACTGGGACCCTGGACATGGGACCACATGCCTGGGCACAGGCTGTTTTCCTGACCCTTCCAGATAAATGTTCCCCCACCCCTCTCAGCACGCCTTTCAGTGTCCTTCCTCTGTTTCTGCTTTTCTCATTGCTTCCTGTCATATAACATCTTTATTTTTTTATATAAAGATAATATTCTTGCCATCCTGAATAGGCTCATATTCTAGAATATGAGCATCCTGAGCAAGAACCCTGATTTTGCCAAATGCTGTATTCTTAGCTCCTAGAGCAGTGCCTAGCACACAGTATGTGCACAATAAATACAATGAGTGAAGAATAGAGAGGGATTTATTTTCCATTCTGAAAACATGATTTCTTTTATCTACTAGCCACAGTTAAGAAACTGAAGGCATAGAGAGTAGAAGATAGGTTAGGAGACACTTCCTTTGTCTGCTTTTTGCAATCAGCATCGACAACAAAAATGCCCAACAAGGAGAGGCAAGATGTTAAGATTCTTTCCAAACTGATACAGGCTTAATCACTTTGAGGGATAATGGTGGATGAGCCTCTGTGGGATGAGGAAAGGTTTAGGTCTCGCAACCTGAGTGTAGGGCGTTGTCTGTGCCCAGCTGGTGCCTTCTGCGAACACGGACGCACCCATCTTCTTTGCTATTTTATTGCAAGGTATGATCTCAATCAATACCTATGGTAGAATGATAATGTGCCTGACACTGTGCTAGGACCTGGGCATCGACCAGATGACATTTGGGAGTGAGAGGATGGGCTGCAGCACCTGGTGGGAATTGTTGCCTATTTGTGGCAACCTGACTCTGTTCTCAGAAGATTGATCTGATTTAGACTATGGAAGTAAACACTTTAAATTGCATTCTAAAATATCTAAATCCAATCAGGAAACCAAGAAAGTGCAATCTGGAAGCCTTCATAATACTTACAAATTCACTGAAAATTCACTGGCATATCTTATTTTCTTGTTAAAGCTGATTTATAGGTCAAATCTGAGTTCATGATTCTATCTCACTTAGCTTACTCATTTCCATTTTTTTTAAAGATTTTTATTTATTTTTTTGTCAGAGAGAGAGCACAGCAGGGGGAATGGCAGGCAGAGTGAGAAGCAGGCTCCCCGCTGAGCAAGGAGCCTGATGCGGGGCTTGATCCCAGGACCCTGGGATCATGACCTGAGCCAAAGGCAGACGCTTAACCGACCGAGCCACCCAGACATCCCTCATTTCCAATTTTTTAAGATGCTCTACCTAATACTTGCTAGAATTCTTATTCATTAAGGGGCTACCATGTGTCAGGTTTAGAAGCAAGAGGTACAGCTCTGAAACAAATAATGCAATATATGTTAAGAAAAAAAAAAGAAGAAGAAGAAGAAGGTAGCAGGAGGGGAAGAATGAAGTGGGGGAAATCGGAGGGGTAGACAAACCATGAGAGACGATGGACTCTGAAAAACAAACTGAGGGTTCTAGAGGGGAGCGGGGTGGGAGGATGGGTTAGCCTGGTGATGGGTATTAAAGAGGGCACGTTCTGCATGGAGCACTGGGTGTTATGCACAAACAAACAATGAATCATGGAACACTACATCTAAAACTAATGACGTAATGTATGGGGATTAACATAAGAATTAAATTAAAAAAATAAAAAAAAATAAAAATAATAATAAAAAAAAAGAAGCAAGAGGTACAGAAAGGAACATGAAGAAGATGAGAGAGCCTTCTTGTGTAGGGGATTGTGAGGGGCTTTGGAATCAGGCAGATCCGGGTTGGGAACCTGGCTCTTCCTCTTCCTTACTAGTTGCCTAATCTTGCCTCCTTGAGCCACTTTCTTCTTTTATAAAATGATCATATCCAACTGGTAGAGTTGTTAGCATATTTAAACAAGATAAATCATGTAAAGGACCAATGCTGAGGGTATCACATAAAGGATGTTCCATAAAAGGAAGCTATTTCCTCCCTGACACACCCCGGTTTCTAGGAGCCAGCAGGAGTCTGGAGCAATTCAATGGCAGTTTCTCCTGAATAGAGACCTAAAATTTTAGGCATTGGTACATTTGGAGGCTTCGAATGCCATCCAGTGTCCCAGAAGAGTGGGCAACGGAAGCCATAGTATTGACTGGGGTTGGCACCTTTTCCGTGCTTGGGACATAGACTGCTCATCTGGGGGCAGTCAGCTTCTATGGGGGCTATGGCTCCCTTTGGGCACAATTATCATACTTCATGACAATATGGAGTATCTAATAATAGCCTTTTTCTTCTCAAAGAGCAGGGGGCTGCTTTGCATAGTTTGCATCTTTTATAGAGCCCTAAATCACTTTGTAATGTGAAACATGTCTGTGGAGAGCCTTTGTGTTGTTTGTTCTTATGGTTTCATGCAAAGCCTGAGCAAGAAGAATTTGCTATAAACAGCTTGCAATTATTTAGTGAAAAATATAAAAATAAAGTTGGGTGGCCATCAAGCAGACTCTGGACAAATCCAAGCTCCCTCAACAAGAATGGTCAAGCGTAATGGCACAATGGGGTTCTGACCACAGACCTACATTCAGCCTAGCTTAAAACTGAGGACTGTCTGCTTCTAGAGCCTCTTGTCTGTGCATGAGTGGCTTAGAGCCGTGGATGACAAGACACCTCCCCAGAACCCACCCCCAGGACATTTTCACCCACATGGAGGGTCAACATCAGAAAGATTTGGAAGAGTAATTCTCAGCTTTAGGAGGCCAGAGGTGAGACAGTCTCAGCTTTAGGAGGCCAGAAATGAAGAAATTCTGTAAAAGGGACAGTGTGGGACTTTCCATCTACTTTTTTTCTGTGTAATTTCTGGTTCAAATTTTCATGTTTATGGATTGCAAGCTCTGTGTGGCTTATGACAAGCCATCTGTTCTTTCTGCCACTTACTTCGTCACCAGGAATCTACTGGTGGAAAAAGACGAGCAGGGGTGTGTGTGTGATGGAGAGAGTCTCACGGTTCCATCGCTCTGATGTTGTGTGGGAATAACCGCAGCAGCAGCAAAAGTCTTGATTTGTGTGTTCCGCAAGCCACTGTGACAGAAGAATCATCCGGGGAATTGATCTTTTGAGATGACGGTCGACTGCCAAGTGCAAAGATACTTTGCTAATTGTGTCCATACCATTTTTGATAAACAGACTCTAGTCTTTGCTCTACCCTGACATAGTCACTGCAATTTGCACATGACATCTCCATGGTTCTGATGAATTCATTAACTGCAATCTCTCTCCCTATAAACTTCATAAACTATAAATAATTGTATAAACTAAGAGTGAGCTCTATTTCCTTTCTTGCTATATCACTTTCCTGGTTTCTGCCGAGAATGCTTTATGAATCTTTTGATGTCTCCATAGTTCGTACTTAAGAAGAATAGCGTGTTCTGCTGTAGATGAAGTTTAACATTTTTCTTTCCACAAATGGAACCTGAGAGGAGCTATTTCCCCTGCATTCTTTCTCAAATGGAGCCACTAATGCAGACGATCTAAATGACATAATTGTATGTATGCTGTGTGTATATGTATATTTTGACTAACCATGGGAATACCGTTCTGGTATTCCTTAGATTGATTACTTCTACCCCAAGATTTTTCCATCAGCTCCGGGCCTCTTGTCAGAGGCCTTTCTGGTTGAGTGAGAACAGCAAGCCAGCCGATGCGCTGCACGGAGGGAACATGTGCTTTATGTTCACTGACGGGGAAAAGGTTTGCCACCCCAAAACGACAAGGCGAAGACAAAGCAAACACAGTCTCCACTTTCCTGACGGACACATTAGCTTTGGAAAATGTGTCTTCTGAAATTCCATCTCTCCCCATCCCTGCCATCTAAGCAAGGGCCCTTTCCAAGAAAAACATCAGCCGCTCGGCTCTGCTTCCATTGTCTTGCAAATGAAGCCTCTCTGCTTAATAAAGGTGGTGCTGGGTGTGTTTCAACGTTGCAGAGAGTGGAATAAAACAGTGTGCTGCCTATCAGCCTTATTAGTGGTCGATGACAGCTATTTGTGATCCACGGAGAAAGCCAGAAGGGTGGAGGACACCAGGGTTCTTGTGCTATTTTAACCGTACCCCGCCAGCCCACATCAGTCGCACACAGACTTACTCACCTCCTATGCTCCCAGAGTTTTGTTCATGCTGCAACCGGGGAACACACACTTATGGCATCTGCCTGGGCCACTTGGCCATGACTTCCTCAAGCTTCAAGATGTGGCTTGCTGACTTTTGATCCTCAGTGCTGAGGGCAACGTCTAGGCCTGCTGACTGAGTGGGTACACAGAACTTCAACTCTTTTATCATTTACAGGGACTTCCACATACACTAATATATCTGAAGATTCTAGAAGTTCTGTCCCTTCCAGCCCTCCTCTGGCTTTGGCTACAATAGCTTTTCAGGTCAGCCGCTCATTGACCCAAACCAGTAAGTCGCGTGGTGAACACCAAACAGCTAATCAGTTAACTGATTTTTCCCCTATCTAACCAGTTGACCTGATACTTCATCTGAACTTTATAATCAATTAATTTATAAGCACAAGCTGCTCCAGAATTGCTTTGGCATCTTGCTTGGCATCCCACAAATTAACAAGAGAAATTGAATTATCTTTTAAGAAAAGTTAGAGAAAAATATTTTTACATGTTTTATAGTAACTGAATTTTTCTAGTGAGTGCTTTTTCAAAACTCACCTACGTTGACAGAAATAAAATAAATAAAAGAAGACTGTGGAGTTAGTCTACATAAATGGTTTCAAACTTTAGTGAACATCAGAATCACCTGAGAGCTCACAGATGGCTGGGTAGTTTGTCAGCATCTCCAATTCGAGCAAGTTCCCAGGTGAGGGCAATGCGGCCTGTCTGGACAGCACACTTTGAGAACCACTGACATAGATAAGGAATTCAATGAGGCCATGATCTTCGTGGCTCAGAATTAAGTTTATCAGTTGTTTGACTTGATATAATGGGTTGATGTCTCCTCACTGAAAGGCCTCGTTTCTGTCTTATTTCCTGTCCTCATTGAAAGAAAAGCATGTAGTTTGTTTGATGGAGACATGAAATCAGTGGAAGGGCAGAAGCCTGGAGTGGTAAAGAGCCAGCTCTCAACAACAGAAGCCCTGATTTGTGGCATCTGCCTCCCTTGACGTCAAGCCCCCTGCGGCGGATGCATGGCCAGCAGGATCTCTCTCTCTCTCTCTCTCTCATTCTCTCTCTCTCTCTCTCTCTCTCTCTCGCCTGAGGCTGGGAAGAGAAGCACACACTGAGCCGGCAGCAGATGTTTTGAATCAGATGTGGCCCAGCCCTGTTACCTACAAGCCACTGACCCTCGGGGTGGGCGTGTTGCCTAATCTTCTTAAGCCTCAATGTTTTTATCTGTAAAACAGGTAATAAAAGCTCCTGGCCCTGCTGGGACGGGTGGCAAAGCCTGCTAGGAGCCCCTGGCCCGGGGGCCCTCCACAGGAAGTGGCAGAGGCATTAAAGGAACTTGACCCTGACCCTGCTCGCAGGTATGCTTCAGCTGTTGTAAATGTGGCCCTGTGGAAGAAGGCTGCAGGGAACTCGAACATCTCCTTGGTCTCTCTCTTGGGTCTGTCTTGTCAGAAGCCACCTGCGGCTGTTCCTTGGTCCAGGCTTACCTGTGATTACTTCATTTGCTCTGAGAGCTTGTTCCCCAGCTGGTCTCAGCTCTGCTGGTGCAGGGTAAATTGCAGTAAAAAGTTTGCACTGAAAGTCCTATGGATGCTTCTCATTTCTTTCTTTACTTTTTTTGTTTATTTGAGAGAGAGAGAGCAAGAGTGGGGGTTGGGGGTGGAGGGCCCAGAGGCAGAGGGAGAAGCAGACTCCCTGCTGAGCATTAGCTCAGGACCCCAAGATCACGACTTGCCAAAGGCAGACACTTAACTGACTGAGCCACCCAGGTGCCCTGAGGTTCTCATTTCTATCTGCATTGTTGATTTGGTTCTTTGTTCATCCTCTAGAAGATTTCATCTTCTGGGTCAGCCACTGTAAGGATGATTGGGGTCTCTTTTAGGTATTTATTCCCTGCCTTTCTTGGATAAATGTATAATCTGAACATTGGTCTGGTGCTTGGATTGTAAATTATCCTGCATTCCTTCCACACAGCATGCTAAGGGGTTGGCAACCTGTAAGCAGTTAAAAGTAGGCATGGGATTTATAATTGAGAAAAAAAAAAAACTGGAAACAACTCAAAGGGCCAACAATAGGGGATTGGTTGAGTAAAGTCTGCGTAGCCACAGGATGCCTGCTCTGCAACAATTAAAAATGAAATTTGTGAAGTGTTTCTAAGAATATAAGAAAAGGCTATGATATCTACGTAACAAAAACAGTTACACTCACACAAGTACTGTGATCTCGACTATATACCAATGACGACAATGCACAGAGGAAAGACTAAAAGAAAATATGCTAAAATATTAAAGCTGGCTGTGACGGGGTAGAAAGAGCAAGCATAATCCTTGCTCCCTCACCATCTTCTTCCTACAATTTCCAGATTTTATGTAATAATATCTCCTGGTTATTGAGTACACGTGTGCCAGGCACAATGGTAAACTATTTGTGTATATTGTCTCTCATTCCCAGGACAGAAGTCAAGGTAAGTTTTATCTTTATTGTGCAGGTAAGCACTTAGGTACAGAGAGATGGGCCAACTTGCCCAAGATGACAAACTAGTTAACAAGAGAACCAAGATTTGAAATAACATCTGTTCCACTCCAAAAGCCACACTCTTTCTACCACACCACGCTTTGAAGATTATGCGTTGCTTTTTTTGATGTTAAAGCCATGTAACAAACATTGTTTTTAAAACGCATAGTATGAAATTTTTGTTTAAATAGCTATGAAAGCCAAGGCTAGTGATCGTTTAAAGGCAGAAACATATGGGTGGAGAGGGTTGCACTCAAGGCCATTGCTTAATCAATCTATATGCGTTAGAAAGCTGCCTTTCCTTTCTGCCAGGAGAGTCAGCCGCTCCACGCGGAGGCACGTGGCTCAGAATACAGGCTCGGGTTCAGCCACCTTTCCCTTCTGGCCGAGTGCACTGATGCAGTGAGCAACCTGCGCTACTGCATCAGGCCACCCTGGCTGGCCGTCACAAGCTGCATGCCCCTAAGAGATAGAGGCGGTATCTCTTTCATCCGTGTTCTTGCTCTCCTCTCCCAACATCCCTCTTTCCAAGCTTCTTATCACCTGGGTTTCTTCCTGATTGAGATCACTCTCCCTCTGTCTCTCTCTCTCTCTCTGTTTCTTTTTAGACGGCACAAACTTTATCGCCCCCCTTTTTTTTTTTTAAAGATTTTATTTATTTATTTGACAGAGAGAGACACAGCGAGAGAGGGAACACAAGTAGGGCAGTGGGAGAGGGAGAAGCAGGCTTCCCGCTGAGCAGGGAGCCGGATGCAGGGCTCGATCCCAGGACCCTGAGCCGAAGGCACATGCTTAATGACTGAGCCACCCAGGCGCCCTACCCTCTCTTTTTTGACACCTTGTGTGCCAAGACAGGTGTGTGCGGCTGTATCCTGCTCTTTTTTTTTTTTTTTTTAAAGAGAGAGAGAGAGAGAATCCCAAGCAGGCTCCACACCCAGTGCTGAGCACAACACGGGGCTTGATCTTACAACCCTGAGACCATGACCTGAGCAGAAATCAAGAGTGAGAACTTTAACCAACTGAGCCAGCCAGGCGCCCCTCTATTTTACTCTTTAATGCCCTTCCTCAGATGGTAGCATCTTTACCTTATGTCTTGGACAACAAGTTTATGGGAAGAACCTTGCAGTGTTTAAGATAATAGTTATTTACCCTGAAAATAAGACTTAAGAGTAAACTGTTAAAACCAATGCATTTCCAATCTAAGCTTAAGCCCTCTCCACTTATAACATAGCCTTTCTTTTCTTTCTTTTTTAATTTTTTTAAAATTTTTAAAAAGATTTTATTTGACAGAGAGAGAGGGAGAGCACAAGTAGGCAGAGAGGCAAGCAGAGGGTGAGGGAGAAGCAGGCTCCCCGCAGAGCAGGGAGCCCGATGCGGGGCTCGATCCCAGGACCCTGGGATCATGACCTGAGCCGAAAGCAGACGCTTAACGACTGAGCCACCCAGGCGCCACTTTCTTTCTTTTTTTATTTGAGTATACTTGACACAACGTTACATTAGTTTCCAGCATACAACATAGTGATTCAACTTCTCTGTACATTATGCTGTGCTCTCCATAAGTGTGGCTGCCATCTGTCACCACAGAACACTGTTAAAATGTCACTGACTCTATTCCCTATGCTGTGCCCGTTATTCCTATGACTTACTCATTTCATAACCGGAAGCATGTACTCCCCCCTCCCCTTCACCCATGTTGCACATCCCTCCACCTCCTTTCCTCTGGCAACCATCAGTTTGTTCTCTTATTTATAGGTCAGTTCTGCTTTTTGTTTGTTTATTCATTTGTTTTGTTTCTCAGATTCCATATAGGAGTGAAATCATATAGTATTTGCCTTTCTCTATCTGACTTCTGTCATTTAGCATTTTCTCTGAGTCCATCCATGTTGTACCAAATGCAAGATCTCATCGTTTTTTATGGCTGTGTATTATTCGTGTGTGTGTGTGTCACACCTTTCTTATCCATTTGCCTATTGATGGACAATGGACACTTGGGCAGCTTCCATATCTTGACTATTGTAAATAACACTGCAATAAACATAGGGGTGCATGTATCTTTTTGAATTAGTGTTTTTAGGTTTTTTTGGTAAATACCCAGTAGTAGAATTATTAGATCATATGGTATTTCCATTTTTTGAGAAATCTCTATACTTTCCCATAGTTGTTGCACCAATTTACATTCTCACCAATAGTGCACAAGGGCTTCTTTTTCTCCACATCCTCACCAATACTTGTTATTTTGTGTGTTTTTTATTTTAGCCGTTCTGACAGGTGTGTGGTGATATCTCATTTGGTTTTGATTTGCATTTCCCTGATTCCATTTATCACACAGCCTTTCAATACTTCTTTTAGCATCCTCTGGGATCCCATAATTCATTGCCCATCTCTCTTCTTGTATACATTGCACTTTATTGTAATGATCTGTTTATGTATCTGTTTCTGCTTTCGACCCCGAGTTCCTTGAAGGCAGGACTGTGTCTTCCTTTCTGTACCCCTGGCATTTGGGTTTGGTCAGAAAGGATCTGAATGACCTCATCTCAAAAAACTAAGAACCACGCATGACCTTGAGCATGTGTGTCCCAGAAAAGAATCACAAATCATTGGGGAAAACATTGTTCCTAAAGCTGCTCATGAGCTTATCTCTCAGAGAGCACAGAAGTCTCTATATCCCACCAAATCCTCCCAGCATGGATTTCAATTCCTTCCCTTTTTTTCAGTCCTGAAGACCACAAAGAATACTGATTGGTACTTGCTTTGTAAAAACACTCACATATGTATATATCTGTTTACACTTGCCTTGTTCCAAGAAGGATTTCAGTTGGCTTAAAAGAACATAAAACCTCCAACATAATAGCATGAAAGTAGGAACAAAATAGAAACTAAAGAGAGAGAGAGAAACAAGAGTGGGGACATAATCATTCACATATTGAAAGGCAGAAGTCAAGTTCTTAGCCAAGTGAACCCTTGTACAGTGTTACCTTTGACCCAGGTACATTGAACTGAGCTGCCCCTACCTGCAGTTAACTACATCAAGTTCCAAAAAAAATAATTCAGGACTGGTAGTTCTGTGGCACAAACTGAATTTAACCCCCACGAGCACTTCCCACCAAAACCTGCCCAAAGGAGGAGATGACCAGATTTGTCTCAGTCCTGCTGCTGATTGGTTTGAAGCCTAATCTGAGTCTTTGGTTTTTTTTTGTTTTTTTAAAGATTTTTTTTTTAATTTATTTATTAGAGAGAGAGAGTGAGAGAGAGAGCGCAAGAGGGGGTAGGGTTAGAGGGAGAAGCAGACTCCCCGCCGAGCAGGGAGCCCGATGTGGGACTCGATCCCGGGACTCCGGGATCATGACCTGAGCCGAAGGCAGTCGCTTAACCAACTGAGCCACCCAGGCGCCCCTCTAATCTGAGTCTTTATAAGCCTTGCTCGGGCCAGTGAGTGCAACGGCAAAACAGGAGTGAGACCCCAGTCTCAGCCCTTTTTCAAGTTCACCCTAGAAAGGAAGGATATATAGGTAGGGATGGGGAAGGCAAAGGAGACCACTGGATTGGTCAGACCCTTTGGTCCTAAGTGGTAGGAATCAGTTTATCTCTGGAAGAATATGGAGGATTTATTTCACAGACTCCACAGGAGAATTGAACAACCCAGCCATAGGACAGAGAAACAGCTGGGGCTCAAAAAACTAGAATGTAGGGCTGAAATCTGCCAAGGTTTTTGTACCATCCCTGTCTTTTCTGCTTCTTTCTGCATTTCAGCTTAAATCACTCAGGTTGGCCTTTTCTACCTGCTAATCTAGATGCCTTCCAGGCTCTGCTATATCTCTTATCCCTCAGCATCACCATCAGAGAGTGATGGACTCTATTTCCCCAGTTGCACTTAAAAAACTCTCAGGGAAGGACACTGATTGGTCAAGACTAGATCAGGTGATCACCCTGGAACCAATCAGCTATGGCCAGATGTGTGAGGGAGGGACACTATGACTGATGCAGTATTAGTCACGGGACTTCTTCTTCTTCTTTTTTTTAAGTAAGCTCTGCACCCATCATGGGGCTTGAACCCAGAAGCCCTGAGATCAAGAGTTGCATGCTCTATCGACCGAGCCAGCCAGGTACCCAGTCAGGGGACTTTTTAGTCAGTGGACTCTGGCCCAAGAAATGGCCTTGAATAAATAGTTAGAAGCCCTCTCTTGAACCATAAGGCTGGAGAGGTGAAAGTAGCACTTCTCTGAAGAAAGGGGAAAAGAGCTAGACTAACAAGACATTAGGTGTCCTTCACAGCCACCAACCTACAGGGCCCACATGGACACCAGGCACAACGGAGTGGACAGGCCTGGCAGATGGAGTATATATAATAATTTGTAACTAAAGCCCTTTGTTTGCCAATAGAATCCTCCTTCCCTTTACCTCCAGCAGGAGAGAGAGAGGCCCCCTGGGCTAAGAGAGGAATACAGGTGTGGGGCCCTGTAGCCCAAAGACCACAATATCTTTATTCATATGTAGAGTTCAGGACAGGGTCCCAGAAGGGTATAGAAGTTCTTCTTCCTCAACATTTCTTAGGAAATAAGTACTGGATAGAAGGTCAAAATAAGAAAACAAATGGATGTCTGTATTATTTTCTAAATGCTATAGAAATGGTATAAATGTACATGACCAAATAATATAACTGTAGTAGTGAAATCATTTGTAAAGACTGCTCTACAATAAATGCAGTTTAACTATTTAACAACAACAACAACAACAAAAATACTAGCCCTTAATAGCTCTCAGTCCTTGGTGTTGTGCTTCTTCTGTGACCTACTGCAGCTCTGCTGGGTTTCACAAGAACTTGCTGCTAAAAAGATGGTGACTTCAGTCATTCATTTGACAACAGAGTGTGTCCATGTTCTGAGCCAGGCACTGTGCTAAGTGCTATGGATATAGTGCTGAGTGAGACAGAGTTTGCATTCTAATGGGGAGTACAATGGCAAATAAATACTGCAGATGTGATCCTAAGGAGAAAAGGTCCAGGGAACCATGAAAATTTCGAATGGGTGAACCTGCCGTCACACATAAAGCATGGAAGCAAATCCCAGGCCTGCCCTTGTCCAGGTTACATATTAGTACACCTGTCCTCCGAGGAGGGGAAACCTCCAGGCACACATAGACCATTCAAATGGGGAAACAGGGTTTGAAAGTGCTAGATGAGGACTTGTTCTCAGTGGTTCTCTGCATCGCTCAGTTACCAAAACTAAAAGTTAAACCATGGATTGGGTAGTTCTCGTCCACTTGCAACAAAAACGCCTTACAAGTCGTAGCTGTGTTCAATTCATTGACATACTGCAGGAGAAACAGAAGGAAGCTCTTCTGTCTTGGATACGGGGCAGTGAACTGTTTGTCCCTCTTTGAGCTCAACATAAAAAACCTATGCTCATTATAAACAAACAAGAACTGAATTCTCTAGATGACTACGTAAGAGTACATGGACTACATGAGATGTGAGATGTTTTCATAAATGCCCGACTCAAGGCTTCAAAAAGACTGTTAGATTCTGAAGAATACCCGTATCGGTCAGGATCAGTCTAGGTCATGCTTCAGTGACAATGACCCTGATGGTCTCAGAGGCTTCAACAATAGTGGATTGTTTCTTGCTTATGCTACAAATACATCCTAAGTTGGTGGGGGACCTGGCCCATCAGAATCCCTCAGGGACCCAGGTTGGTGATATCTTCATCCTGCACACAATTCCACAATAGCTGGGGGTAGGAATAGGGGAATGGTGAAGCATGAATTGGCTCTTAAAGCTTAAAGCTTATGCCTGGAGATGACACATCACTTTTATTTTATCTTATTTTGTTTTTAGCCAAAGCAAGTTGCATGGCTATACCCAATTTAAGTGGAATAATAGAGTGCCTTACAGCTTCAATGACTCACTTTATAAAAGATGATAATCATTCAGAATGATGTTTTTAAGGATTGGAAATCTAATTCAGCTATATTTAATGTTCCATATGTTTTAATTTTTAGAGGCTATTTTCCAAGGCTTTAATCATCTTAACTAAGCACTTGATGAATGCATAGAGGGGCGGAGTCTAATTACCCTCCCTTTGATTCTGGGCTGGGTTTAGTAAGGGGCTTGACCAACAGAAGGCAGCACCAGTAATGTTCTGGGATTTCCAAGGTTAAGGCACAAGAAACCTTGCAGCTCTTACCCAGGCCCTCCAATAGGCAGAGCCTATGCCAACGTGGGATGTACGTGCCACCTAAGGCACTTGCTCTTGGAGCCCTGAGCTGCCATGGCAGTAGTCCAACTACCCTAAAGTCACCTTGTTGGGGAGGCCATGTGGAGAGATGGTGTGGACAGGCCAGAGACTACATGAGGAGAGAAACACTCCCAGCTGGACACCTGTTTACTTCTTCAGTTTGAATCTTTTGGATTAATGTATTTCTGCCTTCTAGATGTTGGTTAAAGGTATAAGTATCCCTGGGCATAGTCATGTATCTAATTGACTTCTTTAGGTTCTAATTCCCCAGTATGAATAAATGGATCGGTTTTTTTTTTTTTTCTTTTTCTTAGGAGTTTTGGGAGGAATAGGAGTCTTGGTTCTTGAAGGGAAGGGAGAAGAAAGACATAGTTTTGAGGCCTGAGTTATTGCCTGTGGCAGGGTGTACTTGTGTGGTGGGCTGCCAGGAGTCAGCTAAAAATGAAACATGGGTGAGATCCTCAGAGGACCTCCCACCCTCAGCTTCACCCCCACTTGTGCTAGGACTGCCCAGAGCTGGCAGCAGGGTGGGCTCTGGGCAGATCTGAGGTGGATCGTGGATTCAGTCTTGTCTCCTGGAAACCCCCAGTCACACCATGAAAGCTGTTTGGGAGAAACAGTAAGTAGCAGCCCTCTTTCCCCACTCCCTGTAAACAAATTGAGAAAAAAAATCCCTCCCACTCCCCCAGTGTATGTGAGCTGGGCACTGGAACTTCACATTCTTTCTGATAAAGCTGATGAGAGAGGATGCAGCTTCAGGACTTACAGGCTCATGGGCTTATGCTATGAACCCCAGAATTAGGCAGGCTTTATCACCTAGTCAAAGAAAGCATTGGATGACAGTGAGATTCCCGATCTGGCAAAACTTACGACATGGAGGGCCATAGGAAAACACAGGCTTCCTGTGTGCATCTAAAAGAAAAGAGAGGGGCTGACATGAGCAAGCCCAGTGTATTCTTCCCAACTTTGTCAAAAAGGTAAGTTCCTCTATATCCCTGGATGGAGTCAATAAAGTGGCAGAGAGACACCAGGAGTACTACACTAACTGTGCACCCTCCACGTGGAAAAAACCAGCAAGAGTGGGGAAGGAGCATCTCCCTCAGTGGCAGAGTTGACAGTCCCCTTGTGACACGGGCACAGGCCTTCACCCCAGCAACACAGAGCCGGAGGAATCACCTTGGTCTTGAGACCTGCAATATAGGTTTGCCGGATTTGTGCTCGCCTCTCATTTCATGTTGGCAAGCTTTCATTAGATGTCCGCTATAAACCTCACTCTTCGGTTGTGTGATTCTAACTAGGACCTGCATTAATGAACGTACACTGCTATAACCAACCAACCCTAAATACAAAGCCTCTATGCTAGGCACTTTAATCAGGCTCTGGAAAAATGAGATGAATAGGGTACTATCCTGCTGTTGAGGTGTTGTATATTCAGTGAATGAGACAGGCTGGTATAGAGGAACGTCCACAGCATCACAGAAGTAAAGAAACAATCGCTTTTGTCTGATGGGCTGAAGAAGGTGCAAACGGGAGGTGATGGCTAAGTCAGGCCTTGAAAGAAGAGTGGGGATTTGCCAAGTTGGGGAACAGCTTGAGGGACGCCATGGAAGTAGGAAAGAGCAAGTCGAATGCTCAGACTACAGCAGGTTCCCTCACCCAACAGGTATTTATTAAGTCCTCCTGCAGTTGGTTTTAGGGATTTAATGCTGAATGAGATAGGCACAATCTCTGTCCAGGAGCAATTATTATCATACTCTGGAAAAGAGAGAAGAGTGGGAGGCAAGACTGGAAAAATGGGCAGGGGTCAGATCATGGAAGATCTTATATACCATGGCATGGAGGTTGGCATTTACCCAAAGTCTGTTCCCAGTCCATTTCTGCCCACATCATGCTACAGAACAGTCTTGTGATGGGGATGCACCACATCCTCCTGGGGTCCAAACTGGTCATTGCTCGTGGTGATGAGAAACCGAATGTTCAACAAAGCAACAGCCTTTTATGTTTGAGAAATTCTAGTACATGGAATCTTTTCATCTTTTTTCCCAAGCCAAGCCATAATGACAATGAGTGAAAACACTAGTAAAAATAAACCAAAATTAAAACAAGCACTTGCACCATTATTACATTTAACACTGAAACGCAGGATGTAAAAATTTTAGCAAATCTTTTTAAAGTACTAGAAGGATTAAATCAAGTCTCCATAGTCTCAGAATGTCTTCCTGGCCAAGAAAGAAAGAAACAAAAAAGGAGAGCATTTTCTCCAAGTTAAAAGTTAAAGAGGAAAAAACCAAATCAACATCAAATTTTTATTGGACACCCGTATGCTCTAGTTTTGGTGCTGCAGTGTGTGAGAAAAGAACACTGTCTTTTCAATGAACATTTAATGTTTAGAATTTAATGAATAAAACTTCATTATGCTCAGTCTAAATAGGTTTGTAAAAGTAAAGTTCCAGTAGGTTTGGATTTCTAAAAGAAGAACAGGGATATTCTTCATTGAAATTAATCTGAAACAATTGTGGAGGACGCAGTGCTTAAGTGTTTTAAGAATAAATGTAAGCCCTTCTGAAACTTTCAAGTTTTTTCTGAAGCTCCTTTTTAGAAAAGAAAAAACTATTCCCTTCTGATTAGGGACACAACGATAGCAATGGGATTTCATATTGCTGACCCGGAATTGTACTGTTTGGCTACTGTCTCTCCGTTTTGGCTTTTTTCAAGCTGTGGGGAGGGAAAAGTGTGGTCTTTGAGGTTCTCATCCCAGTTGTTAAGCAAAAGCCAGACATGACTGCATTCATTTCCAGCAACTTCCTGGATATTGTGGTAGTCGTTAGGATTTTTCACAGATATCCTAATTTGCCTCTCTCTTCTACCTCATTGTAAGTTGGAAGCCTCTTTGAAGTGAGGTGTGGTCATGTGATTTCCAGTGAAATGTGAAAGCTCCAAGCGCTGGTGTGTGACTCACCATGTCCCCTTCTTCACACATCCACCGCCGTGGAGGCACGTGGAACAGGGCACCTCTGGGCCCCAGTTCATGTGATGATGAGAACCTTTCAGTAAGAACGAGATCTGGGAGTTTGTTATTCCAGCTTGGTGGGACCTCTGCCAGCATGGTGCTAGGCTCCCAGGATACCAGAGGGTCTCCCAGTTCTGCAGAAACTCCTACCCCAGGGAGAAAGAGAGACAGGAAAACAATGAGGGGTAGCAGACAGCCACAGTTGAATGGTAAACCCAGCCTCAGGGGAATTAAAAAGTGAAGAAAAGTGGTGAGAGATGTTTCTTTCCCATAAAATGTGAAGGAAAAAGATAAGAAAATTCTCTTTTACGTATTTAGTTACTATGCTGTTTATAGTAAAGTGCTAAAATTGTTCATAGTGGAAAGCTTGATATTCTACTTGATAAAGCATTTCTATGAAAATTCTAGTTCCAGGATGGCAAACGAGAGCCATGTTCTGAGTCAGTTCCAATGGGTAAGTAGTCGCTGCTGGCATTTTATTTGAGAAAGATTATGATGCTGCCTCTCAACTCAGGAGCAGAGTGATGGGATCAATTAGCTATGTCTGTCGGTGTTTAGGAGAGGGGAGTAGCAGTAGTAGTAACCGTATTTTACTATTTGCAAACCTATGCCCAGCTGAAACGGAAGAATTATTTGACAGCTTATCATGACTCCCCACCTCCCAAAAAAGAATGAAATAGCTTGGAAAACTCACAACTATGAACTATGGCATACGCTCCTGGAGAATAATAAGAAATACACTATGCAATTTTAGTGCCCCCCCCATAGGAATATCGCTATGAAAATAAGGCTAACATATGAAGAAAAAAATACACCCGTCGTCTTGGTTGTGCGCTCTTAACTCTAAGTACCTGTAATAGAGAAGAGGCCAAGCTGCTGTAACAGAAAGACCTAAAGTACAGTGGTATGATTTCTTCGGTGAAACAGTCCTGGAGCAGTGCCGCCATCCTTGTCATGTGACTTAGGGATAGAGGTGGTTGCTCCAGGCTGCATGGGTGGTTATAGCTCCTAGAGGAAGTCTAGGAAAAAAGATTTTCTCTAATGAGCAGGGATCATCTCCATTCACATTCCATTAGCTCCATCTTGGTCTATGATCATACTTAGCTTCATGGGAATCCAGAAAATACAATCCTTGGCTAGGCATCATGTACTGAGCTGCACTTTAGGGTATTCTATTACTAAGAGGAAGAAAAGAAGGGTTATACTAGGAAGTCAGCAGTCCCATCACTGCTCTCTGAGAACAGGGACACCAAAATTTATACCAAAGAATTCAGGGAACCTCTTTATGAAAGAAGGATAAATAAAAGCAATAAAGGATCTAAATTGGTAGAGAAGACAGGAGAGAGACTCAAAACCAAGATTTCCTAAAATTCTCACCAAAATGATGCTTACCAATTGGTGAATGTTCACCAATCATCACCAATAATAAGACATATCAACAGCACGTACTTCCTGATATTATGAACTGAGAAAGGCACATCACCTCGTATTCTTGCCAAAAATGTATAACAGCAATCTAATAACGAGAAAATATTACATAAACCCAAACTGAGGGACTTTTTCCAAAACAGCTGACCAATACTCTTCAAAAGTGTTAAGATCATGACAGATAAGGCAAGATGAGGAACTGGCCCAGACTGGAAGAGATAAGGAGACATGACAACTAAATGCAAAGTAGGAACCTGGAGCAGAAAAAGAACATTAATGGGAAAAACCGAAATCGAATGAGGTGTGTAGATCGGGTACTGGTGTTTTGTCAACATTAATTTCCTTTTGTAAGATGTTTACTTTAGGGAAAACTGGGTGAATACCATACAGGACCATAGCTACTATTTTTGTAATGTTTTAGTAAGTCTAAAATTATTTCAAGATGAAAAGGTTAAAAAAGTCCCTGTCATGTCATATCGACACATTGCTCATAAAAGGCTGATGAAGGCCAGGCAGTCAGAGACCCAGGCCCTATGAAGAACATCCACCTCTTTTCCTTTCTGGACTTTCCTTTCTGGACCTTCCTTTCTAAAAGTCATTTAACTGGGATGCCTGGGTGGCTCAATCAGTTAAGCGTCTGCCTTCAGCTCGGGTCATGATCCCAGGGTCCTGGGATCAAGTCCTGCATCGGGCTCCTTGCTCAACAGGACCCTGCTTCTCCCTCTGTCTGCTGCTCCCCCTGCTTGTGCTCTCTCTCTCTCTCTCTGACAAACAAAAAATAAAATCTTAAAAAAATAAAAATAAAAGTCATTTAACTAATCTGTATGCCTTTATTCAGTCTCCAGCCCTGCAGCCTGATGATCCCATTGCCCTGCTTGGAATCCTGCATTGGCTCCCCACTCTCTATAACAGCCTATAGGCCCTAAATGGTCTAGCCCAAACCTGCCTCTCCATTCTCAACTCCTACCATTTCTAGACATTCACTCTCCTCTCCAATCCCTCAGAACTTCTCACACATTTTCAAATATTCCATTTCTATCAATAGCTGCTGAAATTCACACTTACTGTTTTGACTACGTGGAATGCCTCTCCCAAGCTACTCTCTCCCTTTGCTTTCTGATGAATTCCTATGTTTCCTTAGACACTCAGCCTAAACATTACCTCCCTTTCAATGCCCGCAATAATGTTTCTTATCAGTACTTCTTTTTTCAACCCTTATAGCTCTTATTATTAATGTTCATTCATCTATTCTTTCATGGTCAGGTGTCATGCTTGGTTCTTGGATAACAAAGACAAAGAGCTACTGAGGGGGTGGGTGAGGCCAGTGGGTGAGCCAACAGTCATAGTATAATGATCAATAGTACGACAGAGTAGTTCCTCCTAGTGACAGTGAGTCAGGAAGCCTCTCAGGAGAGATTATCTATGAGTTGGATCTTCAGGGACAAATGCAGATTTCTAGTCTTTCCATTGAAAGGCCAGTTCATCCCACATCTTACTGCTTTCCTTCTTCCTGTTTTCCTTCTCCAGCTACTCAAATTCTGTCTGATCCATCTAGTTTAGTTACCAGTTCAACTCAATTCAACAACTTTCCTATATAGCCTTTTATGAAAAGCATGAATATTTATGACAAAATTTGACCCATCCATGCTTAAATATGGGTGGTGTTCTCAAAACTATAGGAGACAGACAACTACTTGTCTTGACCCTCATTACCAATAGATCGGAAATTCTTTGCAAGGCAAGTATTACAGATGATCAGGACATTCAAACGTCAAAGAAAATCACAGTGAAACACATTCTATAGTTTTCAAAATAACGGATTAAGTATAATAAAAATTGTCCCTGTTAATGACGAAGCAAAGGTATTTATTAAAGTTCTCAAACTTTGTGTCAAGGCTACATAAACACCCAAGGACATAACAGAATAATTTAGATTTTTGAGGGACATGCAGAGCTACTTGACATCCTTTTGATGGTGCCATATCTTTGCAAAACTGGGTTTTCTGTGGTTTCTATGAGAAAAAGCCAGTACTGCATGAAAACCAATGTGGAAGAGGAAATGAAGGGGTACTGGCCAATCTAACTCCAAAGTCTGAGAAGTTAATGCGTGTCAATAGGCACATACATCCCAGTAGTAATTGTGGTTATTAAAGAATGAAATAAAATAATTTTTTAATGTAGGTATTCTATTTTTCCAAACAGTTACTAAGTTGTTAGGACATAAATATTATTAAGGTGTTTGGACTTCATAAACGGAATTATTTGGTATTTCTTTTGGCCTAGAGTGCCATCAAAGAAACTATTGTGACGTTAAGGGAGCCGTGAACTAAGAAAGTTTGGGAATCTCTGGCCTATGCTGTCACTGAATTGACAGTGATGTCGCTCTTCTAATAACTACTTTGTCTGTAGGCCACTGGATGGATACTTTGGGATTCCAAACACTTTGTCAGTTTTCTAGTGTAAAGACAGAAATGTAAAGGCCTAACAGAAGAACTCTTTGTATAATTAAAGGAAATTTAAAGGACCTGTTTTGTTACCTTGGGCTTCACTGGTAGCTTCTTGCAACATAAAATGTACCCATTCTACAGATTCAGCCTCCATTCCCAAGCCTCATCAGGAAGACATGACAATGGAGTTGGACTATCTTGCCCTGTCTACTTGTGACAAAAACAAAACCAAACCAAAATTACCACTAGACTTGCCAGGTCTGAGGTTGCTTTCTGTGACTAATTAGGATACAGTGAAATGTTTCTTGTTTTGCTTTGCATTAAAACTACTTGCCTTGTTCAGGTTTAAACTCACTACCTTCACCTCATCAGCACTCTGATCAGCGTGATTACTGTGATTTTCAATAGATAAAGCCACCAGCTCTTTTTTAAAGCTAACTCTGCTATACAATTAAGCCAGCTGATTGAGTCATTAAGTGAGCATCATTAGCCACAGGAGGGAATCTAGATTGGAGCTTGGGAGGAAATGGGAGATGCTAAATGCATTTATTTCAGCAACATTGAGTTAAGAATATTACCTTTTTCCTGTAACAATGGAAATAGGCAAAATTACAACTTCAGTGAAATGGTTGACTGATAAATGTAATAATGAAAGTATCAGAAACCTTTTTTCCAATATATAAATAAAATTTTCGATTGAAGAGCCTGTGTTCTAACATTTTTAATTCTTTTAAAGCCAAAACAAATATTTAATAATATTTCAGAATGCACCTTAGTAGGTAGACTAATATAAGTAGATTATTTCTGTACCCTGTAATTCTTTACCTCACTATACCAGGTGATTTGTTTGTTTATTAGGATCATTTTTGGTCATCCATTTAGCACACTTACTGAGAACCTGCCTTGTTCCAGGCACCGCACAAGGCCACACTACATGCTGACAAGTCTGAGATTTGGGAAAGGCATGAATCCAAGGGGATTAGCCTCATCTTTCTTGCCCAATAAGGAGAATGTAGGGAATTACACTGTGGTTACTAACACAGTGTCCTCTATAGATCAAAGGAGGGCGTTTTCCCCATGAGGCTGAATCACACACGAATTTGGGCAATGGCAGAAAGACTATGTTCTTCCTTGGCTTAGAGGGATCCGTTCAAACATCATAAGAGTGTTTGTCATGAGTGTCCACCACTGATGAATTGTAGGATTGTCCAAATGTTCTTTCTTTCTTGGAACTACATCCTGTTTCTAAAGATTGAGGCAGCAAATTAAATGAAGAGTTCATGATTTAAGATTCTCCAGCCTCTTTTTCACTTGTGTTCCCATTAGGAGTAGTAGATATTTATGAATAAACGATACTATCTAAGAATTACCTTTAGCCCCGTATAAAGTGGATAAAGTATACTATTTTATCCCAGTTTATGGAGACCTAGAATTGATTTCCTTAAGCTAGCAGCAGGGTTAATAGAACAGTCTTTATGATATCAGGAAGAAATTATTTGACAGATTCTTCATTATACCAACGAATGTTGTTTGGATTATAGCACTAGAAAACCAAACCCTGATTAACTTAAGTAAAAAGAAAATATATTGGCTCACATGACTGAAAGACAACGGGAAAAGCACGCTTTAGGCAAAACATCAAAAGAAGAACAATGCCACCAGGACCCAATTGTGTTCCTCTGTCCCTTGATTCTACTTCCTCTGAGCTGCTTTACTTCTCAATGGCAGTGCTCTTCCAGTAGCAAGATGGGGGCACCAACTCCAGATATTACATCTTCGTAATTCAATTCCAACACAAAAAGCAAGAGTTTTTCTTCCAGAATTTGTAGCAAAATGTCTCTCATGCTTCATCAACGCCACATGCATTATGTGCCCATGCGTGAACTCTGGCCAAAGGAAGGCAGCGCTCTGATGGGCTTTGGCCAAGTAACATGCTCCAACTCTGAGCCAGGACTGGGACCTGCCCAAAGTCCTGGGCTGATGGTGAATGAGTAAATAACGTGCAAATTGAAGACGGAAGTTGAGTTACAGTTATCCAAAGAAGGATAAACAGAGGCAGGAAGCCAAAATTTCACTTCAAAATGAAATCCCCCTTTCCCAAGAAGGGCAGGTATCATAGAGGGTATCTTCATGGATTTACCTCATGAAGTCCATGAGGTAAGTTGTTGGGTTTTTTGTGGGTTTTTTTGCTTTTGCTTTTTTGGGTTTTTTTTTTTTCCATGAGGTAAGTTTTAAAACACAGTTCTGGGGGCGCCTGGGTGGCTTAGATGGTTAAACGTCTGCCTTCGGCTCAGGTCATGATCTCCAGGTCCTGGGATTGAGCCCTGTGTCAGGCTCCCTGTCTGCTTCTCCCTCTCCCTCTGCCTCTCTCCCCTGCTCATGCTCTCTCTCTGTCTGTCTCAAATGAATGAGTTAAAAAAATAAAACAGTTCTGTTTCAACTGATAAAACATTGAAAAAGTAGTGATACGAGGTAGAGTGTTGGGACGTGTTGGACAGCCGGCATTCTGGGGAGATGATTTGTAGCATCTACTGATTTCCATGGTGTAAACATTCCCACCATGGCCCATTTCAAGCTACCAACATGGTGCCATAGACCATAGGTTTGGGAAGAGATGTGTGTAGTCAGCCCTCATGAGCTGGTATAAACCAGTACAAGCTGGCTCCAGCACACCACCAACAATGAGTAATGTTCATAAGAATTTTTGTAAAGTTTATGCCACCAAAGTGATAGCAAAATCCCTCAAAACTTACCAAACTAAGACAGACATGAAGGTTGGGGTGGGGTTGGGTAGGGGGGCAATTACAAAAGATATCTTTGTCACTTTGTCAAAAATATACATATTTTTAGCTACTTGTGATGGAAAGCATGGAGATCCATCATTTAGTTGGTGTTGTAGCCACATTAAAATAGCCTTCCTAACTCGAAATAAAATGTTGGAGAAAAACAGCAATTATGTGGCCACAATCCCCTCTGTCCCCATGAACTGCTGCACAGTCAAGCATTTCTGCACACCATGTCCCCCGAAATGTCACTTACTCCTCAGGGTGGTCTCCTAGGCTCAAAATTTTCTGGCCACAGAAGACACATCTGTTTGTTGATATTTTTCTAGACTGCTAATTACATGAACCCTATGATTTTCCACTCTGGTGAATAAACAAAAACAAGGTTTACAGTTAACACTGCAACTCAGAACACTGGTGACTTGTTATGAACGAGGAAACAACCACAGTGGCTAAGACTAAGGTAAAGCTCTCACTAAGAAAAAACATCTTAAAGGTTTAGGCTTGTTCTTTGCAGGCAGCTACGCAGCACACCAAGTGGAAATGGTATGACATGTCCATGGGTGTATTTGGGGAATAAGAATAAATTCCTCTTTCACGTTTTTCTGGAAAACCAACTTTCCATGGTTGACGTGTGTCCAGATCTCCCTTACTAGCGCTGGGGTAGGACTGACCTCTGAAAAAAAGCACCTTCCCTCAGATTGCTTTTCCTCTTCCATCCTGTCGGGACCTGCTTTGGGGACACCTGAGTCATAAATACAAATCAGGCAGGAGTGATTGGCAGAAGGGATGTATAGTTGGGGGGAAAAAAAGACTTCCCAAGATTTCTTCTTTTCCCCTTCTTTCAACAAAGTTGCATACACTCTGGGGTGTTGTCCAAATGTAATAAAATAACACAGTTCCAAGTATGTACCTTTGTATTTCAAATCCCAGAGCACCAAGATACTAGAAAATCACCCAGTTCTTCCCAAATGTCTAAGGGGTCACAAAATTTGCAGTAGTTGAAGTGCAGATTTACCAAAAAAAAATTATTTAATGTGTATCAGAATGCCATCTCGGGGAAGAACTTGAATTGAAATCATTTTCACTTACTAAAGGCAGGATAGTAACATGCTTCTCAGTGAGTCAAATGGCTTCATATATCCATCCCGGATCTCCCAAAGAATTCAGAGTCAATCTCTAAAAGTAGTACTATTAATAATAATAATAATAATAATAATAATAGCTAACATTTATTTCAGGCTTCTTTTGTGCCAGACACCAAGCTATGCTTTTTACAAATATACTTCAAAGGGTGGTTGAAGTATGTTTGCCCCCACAACAGCCCATGAGGTAGGTTCTATTATCCTCATTGCATAGATTAGGAAACTGAGACTTAAAATATTCAGTGGTGAGATGAAGGGTCACAAAATTAGTACAGACAGAGCCAAAGATTAAAAAGAGTTCTTAATCATACTGGATTTCCAAATCAATTAGACAAAAACCTACAAAGCACATAAAAGAGAAAGAATGAGGGAAAGATATTTGAAGGCAATACAGCTATAAACATACAGACAAATTCAACTTTGGATTAGAATGATAATAATTAACATTTGCATGGCATGTTATAATTTGCAAAACATTTCCACATACATTTGATCTTCACAGCAATTCTGAAAAACAGAAAGAGAAATCTGTGATTTTCATTTTGCAGAGGTAAAGGTGAAGACTCAGGAAATAACTTATGACTACAGATTATTGCTCTGCCCCCCTAGGCCAGCAGAAAAGTTCCTCAGTTCATTTTCAAATCTAAGACAGCCATGACACCAAAATCCAGTAAAGATGGACAAATACTATAGACTAATTTCACTCATGAATATAAATTCTAAACAAAATATTTTCAAATTAGTATAAACACAGCAGTTCTATATAAAATATTTGCAAATAGAATCCAGGATTATATAAAATAATTACAGTTGACCCTTGAATGATGTGGGGCTTAGAGGTGCCAACCTCCCACTCAGTTGATAATCTACTGATAATTTTGGATTCCCCAAAAACTTAACTGCTAATAGCCTACTATTGACTGAAAGCCTTACTGATAATATAAACAAAACATAGTCTGTATGTTATATGTACTACAGACTGCATTCTTACATAAAGTAAGCTAGAGAAAAGAAAGTGTTAAGAAAATTGTAAGGAAGAGAACATACATTTACAGTACTACATCATATTCATTTTTAAAAAATCCATGTCCATGTGGACCCGTGCAATTTAAGCCGGTGTTGTTCAAGGGTCACTGTATATACCATGACTCCCTTGCTATATGCCATTCTAGGATGGCTCAACATAAGAGATGCTCTCAACATAACATATTATACGAAGAAATTGGAGTAGGAAAAGCGTATTACAATGTCAGCCTCCTAAAGAGATATTTGATAAAACTCAGTAGACGTTTCTAATAAGTTAGGGAGGAAAACCATGATGCTTCTACTCAATGCTTAGCACTACATCTTATAATACACAGCAAGTTCAAGTATTTGGTAAATTAAGAACACATGCTTTAAAACAAGAAGAAATGAGATGTTTAGGCCCATTATCAATTGAATATGAAGGAGCGAATACACTTTATATCTGACACACATCCATAATTTATCTGTACGGAAAGCCTGCAAACAAAGCCACTAAAATAACTGGCAGCAACCTTGCTCAGCCCTTCCCAGCACAACCACCTGTCTCTAGGAAGGTCCGGGGATACAGCCAGCTCCATCACTAAGCAGCTCATGGTTGGATCAGGCCAAAGTCTAATAGCCATGATCAGTGGGTGCTCCCTGCTATTTCATGGGTTGATGAAGCCCTAATCCGCTCATGGGGAGATGACTTGGGGGGCCTCTTTTATTGGAGGGCATGCCAGCAGCCTCCACAGTCCCGAGTCTCTAAAGTCTAAGGCTGCAGGCAATAGAGAGAATGGCAATCACAGCCTTCCTTCTCTCTGATGGGGAGTGGTAACAGCCCCAGCCAGATCATGCTTCACCCAGGCATGGGACAAACACAAGCACTCCCCCACCATCATGATCTCAACTGTGTAACAGAGCAACCAGCCATCCCCAGCAGTCAATGCACAGAGCCAGTTTTGAGAATAGTGGTGCCCATCCACACACAGATGTGGCTACTGGGTTCACATGAGTTAGAGAGCAAGGTTTGTGCACAGATACTTTGCAATGAAGCTGTAGGCGGAACCCATCACTCTGCCATCCTTCTTAGGGGTGCAGAAAGTGGACAGAGTGATGGGTCTTGAGCGGTCTTGAGCCAAAGCCCACACTCTTTTTTGGAACCTCATTAGCTCATCAGAGTGCTGAAGGAATGGGAAGAGCAATTAGTGTAAAATAAGCACGATTTTCTCACCTCTTCTCCTTCCCCAAGTCACAGAAGGAATACAGTGATCCAGAAAGTTCTACCTGACCTGCAATTTTTATTTCAAAATGCTGAACAAGAAAACCGTTCATTTCCTCTGAGTCCCCCAGAAAGAGAACTGATTATTAGCAGCTGCCTAATTGTTATACTAATGAGCAAACCTTAACAAAAGTAAATTATTTTTTAAACACAGGGCTTTTCAAAAATTAAAACTAAACAAAGCAGCATTAGCCTCATAGTTAGAAAATATTATTTCTTTGGACTCCAGCTAAAATACAAGCCTTACATTGCCTTATGCTTTATTTGTTTATAATCATTTTATATGGAAACACCAGTGTTCTTTAGCACGTTTTGAGAATTTTGTACCTGATCCATGTAGCAACCTGCCTGTACCACTTGACGTGTTTTATTTCATTAATTCTTGTGTATTCCCAGATATGTAGTTACCTGGGTCAAACCCGCAGAGGCCATTTTAAAATGCATGACCCAAGTGGTTTTGCTTAGCAATATGATAAATCTAAAAAGGCAATACTGCCAGTTAGCCTAAAATAGATACCTAAAAATGAATCCTTAAACTCCTATGTGCTTTTAGTTAACCAATTTAATTAAAAATATGCTTATGTGTTTAAAAAAAGCAAAATCTTTCTTCTTAATTTTGCAAGTTGGATATTCTAACAAAGTAAATATTCTAAGAACTACTGGTCAATTAATTATAGTCCAATATGGAGTGATATCATTCTACTTTTCTCAGTTACAAAACAAATTAATTTACCGTAAATATTTCCACTGGCTAATTTTCTCCCTAGGAGATTTGATACATAGGAAATATGCTCTTGTATTTATTTAAACATTATCTCAAAAAATTATCTCAAAGACACAAAATTTCAATAGAATTCCATTCCTTTGTAGGGGATCAGCATCTATGCTAGAGGGGAAGCAGTGTTTGTTGTGGAACTTGAAATCCCAGCTAATGTAAAAGATTAATACTAATTAGTTGAGTCTGTTCTTGGTTCGTCTTCTTCAAACCAGGAAAGTTCCTCCTGTACAGACACCATTCACCTGCACATTTACATAATATTAAATATTTACAGAGTTAAAAGCAAGACGAGTGCAGACAAACAATAGAAAGACAAGGATATAACCAAGTGGAATAAATCCAGTTACGTGTTCCCATCAATTCTCATGAATTTGAGAGCAGAATGGTCCAGTTTTGGATGCATCCATGGTAGAAAATAAGCCAAAGTTCCACGGATAAAAACAATATTATAAAAATGCAAGAGCCCATGTGTGAAAAGTCTGATACCTAGTGAGAGACTTTGCATTTGATTTTAATACACTGGGAAGTTACAAGCCATCTGAGAAAAAAAAAGATTATGATCACCATACACATAATGAGCTTTCAATATGGTCTATTCCCATCCAAATATCCTGTGAGTTATACACAAGTGGGCAGTTAATAAAGATCAGCACTCATTCATACTTTTTAAAAAATATTGTATTTATTTATTAGAGAGAGAGAGAGCATAAGCAGGGGGAGAGGCAGAGGGAGAGGAAAAAGCAGACACCCCACTGAGTAGGGAGCCTAACACATGACACATGGGGCTCGATCCCAAGACCCCAGGATCATGACCTGAGCTGAAGGCAGATGCTTAACCGACTGAGCTACCCAGGCACCCCCACTCATTCATACTTTTAACCAATATTTCGACACCTCCTATTACACAAACTCTGGCAGGCTCTGGGAAGATAGAGGGAATATCTGGATAAATAGGTAGTCTTGGATAAGGGATGCATGGAGGGTAAACTAATAATCACCACACAACATAATTTACTATCCAATGAGAAAGGAGAGTATGAAAGAGACAATAGTTAACTGTCTGGGAAGAAGAGATGGTATCCTAGAAGAAATAAACTGAGTTGCACAAGGATGAGGATGCATTAAAGGGGGAAGTAAAAAATGATCATCCTGGGGTCATTCCTTGAGCAAATAGTAGAGGTATCTTAATGGCCACAAGAAATGAGGAACTCTGTCTTTAACTTCTGGTTGAGCAAATGCAGTGCTGAGAAATGGTGGAGACAAATAGATTTATAGACATGAGAGAAGAGTGATGGCTTGGGATTTGGATGACAGGGCTATGGACTGCGGGGTCAGACAATACAAGTCCAGACAAAGTTGAGGTCGACAGTCTTCTTTGGCTTTCAGTAAAACACATGACCATTGTGACACATTAATTGCATTGGTGGTTTTAGCTTGGTGAGGACACAGAGCCCCTCCCCAGCCCTCATTCGCTCTGTCCCCTTTGGTATCAATAAAATAGTGGGGATTGATATCCCACATGTAGATCTTTGTAATGACTTTATAAACTATAAAAAAGAAGAAATGAGAGACTTCACCCAATATCCAGAACAAAATGAAATCTCTTTTAAAACTGTAAAATCTTCATAAATTTGGTTTTGAAATTTTGCCTTCATCTTACAAGCTTTTGTCAGATTGCAAAATGCCATAATATGACCCAATAATTGCACTTCTACTGGAGTGTTCAGTGTTTATGGCAACATAATTTGTGATGACAAAACATTCAAAACAGCCAATATATAGGACAAATGAGAAATGTTCAAATAAATTGTGACTAACCATCTGATCAAAAAAGTATGCTGTCATTTAAAAATCATCTTATTTTTAATGATATGAGAAAGTGTCCATAATGTGAAAAAGAATTAAAGTTTACATGCTATATATCTCCTTTGGTCCCACTTTTGTAATATCAAAAGAAAAAACAATTGGAAAAAATTGCCCTGGGGTCAACAGTGATTCTTTGTAATCAATGCAATCAAAGGTGAATCTTATTCTTTTCTTTCTACTTTTCATTATTTTCTAATATTTCTGCAATTAACACCTATTCACTTGATAATCAGAGAATTACTTTACATTTTTAATTAACTGGATAACAATGAAGGAAAACATAGATGCTCAAAACTCTACTTGCAAAAGATGTTCTGGAATTGTAGAGACAAAAGCTCATTTTCTGTACTTCTTTAGTCTTCATACCAGGTTTTGACAATACTATTGATTAGGGCATGGTATGTGCTATTAGGGAAAGACTCTCCTGTTGACTCATATGCTAAGGAAACCCAGCATATCTTTGGTTGACAATGATGTTGATAAAGCAGGGATAGATGACTGTCCAGCTAACGTCCCTAGAGTCATAGGGGCATCATTACACTCCGACCAAGCAATGTGAATTCCATGTACAAACTGAACTTAAATGCTTTAAATTGTTCCAATTTAATGAATTAAAAATCATCTTGCAAAACTCTGAGGTGCCCTCAGACCACCTAAAAGTCCTTAACTACAATAGCAAAACTGCTTCAGTGGCCATTTTGGAAGGCCACAAAGGCATTCTAAGACTAATTTGACAAAGAAAGCCTTGACTATGGGTCTAAAGACCAATGAAGTGCCACAGAAGGAATTATCTCTAAGTTGGGAATTGTTCAAGAAAGGGAATTAGAAAAATGAGGATATTATATTGCAAAGAGGGAGAAGAGGAGGAAGAGAGAAAGAGAAAAGATTACGGATTATTCAAAATAGTGATTACTTTGCATGGTGAAAAAAACAATCAACATAGAGGAAAAATTAGAGTCAGACCCAGAAATGGAAATGGCAGAAACAGACACCAAGGGTGGGTAATCTAGATTGCTAGATG
The DNA here is from genome assembly GCF_054177405.1 of Leptonychotes weddellii. NCBI lineage: Eukaryota > Metazoa > Chordata > Mammalia > Carnivora > Phocidae > Leptonychotes > Leptonychotes weddellii. Next base: position 24,995,634 of record NC_138382.1, on the reverse strand, counting down.
TTAAGTATGACCAAGGAGTGGAATTATTTTCAAAAATCTAAAAAAAAAAAAAAAAAGAATAAAAGTCTACGCATTCAATTTCATTCATTAGCCTTTAAAATTCTCTGTCCAAAATAAAATTTATGGCACTGGCCAACTTTTAATGGTGTTCTGTAAGCCAAGCATGATCAAAGTTGGCTTTCCCCTGGTAGCTGGAAGCCAAGACCAGGTTCAGAGAACGACACAAAAGCTGAAAGCCTCCAGGCAGAAGAGGTGACCCCAGCTCTCTCTCTGAGAGGAGGTCAGACATCTGGCAGCCACAGCTGGCCCCGAGCTAAGCAGCAGAGAACAGCAGAGCCATGTGCAGATGGTTACGGACGAACCTCCCAAGAAGAAGGGTAGCGAAACAGGGCAGAGATGAGTATCTGGACAGACTGGTTTACAACTCGGAGAAAGACCCGAGGTGGCTGCAGCAGTTCCCAAAGAGGGAAAGGCCACAGCCTTCAAGTGGAAAAGCGCTCCTCTATCCTAAGAAATCTCATTTAGGACCTAAAATCTGACTCAACTGGTGGTCTTGTTTAAACAAAACATGTATTTGTCTTCCTCCACACACTTTTTCATGGCTTTTTTTTTTCAAATACCAAATAAGGACAATAAAAAGCATTTGAATCTATTTAAAGTATTTTCACAATGTTTTAAGTCATGCTTTTCAGTGAGTTTACTGTCATTGTAGATAATGCTCCCGGCTCCTTCCCCTCCCTTCCAAGGCAGTTGGCCGCCTCAGACTTCCGCACTCACCCGCACCAGCCCGGAAACCCGTGGTCTCCGTTTCCGGTGCTGGGCTCTGGGGAGGTCTAAACGTCGCTGCCGTGGTAGTGTTGCTCCAGGACTCCACCAGGGCCTACCGTCCACTGATCTGCCTTCACCGTCCCTTACTCATGCCTCTTTAGAGGCTAGAATCGGATCTGTCGTTATGCCCTCCCCCTTGAATCCCTCCTGGCCCCTCTTGCCCCTGCTTCACCTTATATACTCACCGGGTGCAGCGGACGCGGTGGGGCGCTACCGTTCCGAATGGAGAGCCTAGTTCCCGCAGCTGGCTGAAGACTCACAGCTCACCAGCTCTCTGGGAACGGCTTTTGGCAGAAGGGAGTTGTCCCGTCCAAACCCCCCACCCGCTCCCACCCCTCCACTCTCCAAGAGCAGCCTGCCTCCGTGACAGGGGTGCAGAAGCCCGGCCCCCTCACCTTGGTCCCCGGCAACTCTGAACAGCTCTCCCAGCTCCACAGTCTGGTGGGACCGACCGAGGCCTTGGCTGCTACTGCGTCACACTTCAACTTTACCCTCTGTCCCATCCTGCTTCCTCACTCCTTTACTAGAGGATTCCTCAGTAAACCTTCTGCTCGAAAATGTCCTCTCAGAGTCTCCTTCCAAAGAACCCCTAATACCTAGCAAAACCCCAACTCTGCCTTATCAGTCAGGATTCCAGAAACACAAGGTGCCTTCAAGCCCAAGAGAGTTCAGTGAAAGGTCCGTTTACAAAGTCCTGAGCAAGGTTGAATGGAACAAGGAATGTTGGTGAAATGGGCAAGAAATAGTATTGCGGGTTGATATAGAAGAAGGAAAAGGATATTCTTTAGTTCTTTAACTATTGATTCTAAGTTTAAGTCAATCCTATTAAATATGAGCATTCATGACAGCAAGGCTTTACTTTGTTTCCATTGCAGTTGTATGAAAATCAATTAAATCCAAGAATGTTTACTGAACACCTACTATGTATATAATATACTAGGCACAGCACACCACCAAAATAACCAGTTATTAGCAGAAGGATTCAGACATTCAGCAAATTGGCCACATGATGCTCATTGATTTGAAAATTAAATTTACAGAATCAATACATTCTTCTGGAATCTGGTAAACAAAGCCATAAAAATATAATTGGCACACCATTCTCCATTAGATTAAGATTATGGACATTAATCACAAGGATAAAATTGTCTTTCTTTAATCCACCAGCAAATGTGAATATACCAGACATCCTATAGAAGAGAAAACTACCTCTCCCCACTGCCTTCACCTCTCATTAAATCTGCCTTTTGTTATATTATACTGTTTTGCTATATTCAACACTTTACTTCTTGATTTATAAATAAATCTCCCCACTATATTCATGTTAAAAATTGGGAGCTTGGTTTTAGAATTCAATGGTGGTGACTTTTAATGAGGACTTTATAGTTGCATAGAGGCTATAGTATTTATTAACAACCACTTGAGTGATTTGGCAACATCAATACATCAATTTCATTAAAGATATCAATGCAGTGTCTAACTAATGGGGATGTCCATTTTCATAAATTTGTTTTCTCAATGTCACCATTTCACTGCTGGAGGATGCTTATTATATGTTCATTATTCAATTAAATAGAATTTCTTGAGTGTCTGCCATGTCCAAGACTGTGGGACACTGTGGGATGTCAACGAACTGGAAACTATAATGGGGCAATGACACAGACACTTAAATATTGAATGAGAGTGACAGATGCTACACTTCAGACTATGCTGAAACCCACTGGATACCGCTTGCTTGTCAAAGGTAACTCATTGGAAAACACAGAGATGACCACATTTTTCTTATATTCCTTACTCGATTTCAGGAGAGAGAATTTGAAATCTGTGCCCTGGAGTCAACATTTTAGGAGAAACTTGCCAATCTTTGTTAATTGCAAAATAAACAGATCTTCCCAACAGAAATAGGGCCCACATTGGCATTTTCTGTTCCTATTCTGGGCATGCACATTCACTTTAGCTTCCATGCTAAGTTTAAAGAGGAGAGAGAAATTTGAAGTGAGGTTTGAAGACAAAAGTGATGTGGCAGTTCATTAAATATGCATATGTCATGCTAAAGCAAGTCTCCATAAATGTCATTGGATTGAAATCTGACCACAATGGAATTAAATTAAAAATAAATAATATGATGCTTTTAACAAGGATTTCTAGAAAACATCCAAGTATTTAAAGATTAATTACACATTTCTAAATACCACATAGGTTTTTTTTCAAAAAGAGAAAAGTCATTATAGAACCAGAAAATATTCATGCTGAATGATAAAAAAGGCAACATGTCAAAATTTGTAGATGCAGCAAAAAAAAATCCTGAGAAAGAAATGTGTTCTTTTAAATGCCTTTATTAGAGGGGAGCCTGGGTGGCTCAGTTGGTTGGGTGTCCAACTCTTGATTTCGTCTCAGGGCATGATCTCTGGGTCTATGGGATCGGCCTCATGTTGGGCTCCACACTCAGCATGGAGTCTGCTTATCCATCTCACTCTGCTCCTCCCCCCACATTCACTCTCTCTCAAATAAATAAATAAATAAATAATCTTTTAAAAAAATAAATGCCTATATTAGAAAAGAAAAAAGTGTAAAATAAGTGATTTAAGCATTCACCTTAAGAAGCTAGAAGAGGAAGAGCAAAGTAAACCCAAAGTAGAAGAAAGGAAAGAATATAGATAAAAACGGAAATCAAAAATATAGAAAACAAATAATACAGAGAATCAACAAAGCCAGATGTTGGTTTGTAGAAAGCCTTCTTTAAAAAAAAATTCGGGGCGCCTGGGTGGCTCAGTCGTTAGGTGTCTACCTTCGGTTCGGGTCATCATCCCGGGGTCCTGGGATCGAGCCCCGTGACAGGCCCCCTGCTCAGCAGGAAGCCTGCTTCTCCCTCTCCCACTCCCCCTGCTTGTGTTCCCTCTCTTGCTGTGTCTCTCTGTGTCAAATAAATAAATAAAATCTTTAAAAAACAATAAAAAAATTAAAAATAATTCTTCAACACACATATAGCACATGTCCACTCTAATGCTATGTTCAGGGGGAGAAATTGCTTCAGAAAAATTAGCCATTAATACTTATTCCATTAAAAAAAACAGGAAAAAATTATATGTATGCATGCAATAAACAGTTTGGCTTCAGATGTCTAGTCAAATAGAGTAGCCCACAGAAAAAGACCTAAACCACACTTTAAATTGAAACACATACACCTACATACATACCATGTGTGGGAATTTGCTCAAAATATTGCTATTTTTATTAGGAAAAAAACTATAAGATCCAAGGTTGCTTTTAAAAATGGAGGATTAGGGCGCCTGGGTGGCTCAGTTGGTTAATCATCTGCCTTCAGCTCAGGTCATGATCCCGGGGTCCTGGGATCAGCGCGCATCTGGCTCTCCGGCTTTCCGCTCAGCGGGCGGCCTGCTTCTCCCCCTCCCTCTGCCTGCCCCTCCCCCTGCTGTCAAATAAATAAATAAAATCTTTTCAAAAATAAAAATAAAAAATAAAAGTAAATAAAAATGGAGGATTATTTCATTTCTATATTTCTTCATCTCGTCTATGAAATAGAGCGGTTTGAAATCATTTGCAGCTACAGTGGGGACACCCTCCTCTAGTTTTCATGCTGCATTATTTTTTAGTATAAAACTCTCTGCATAACTAAAAAAGCTTCCCAGCCTCCATTAATGCCACACTTGTCATAAATAATGCACAAAATATATAATTTTTAAAAGCTATAATGTTTAAGCTCCTTAGAATTCATCTTGATGAATTACTGCCTATATTCATTACAGGGAACAGGAGATCTTGGGACACTCGGGAGCTTTCCAAAAATCCAGCCTCACTGCGGGCGAGTGGCAATTCCTCAGCAACGTGGGAGGTGATTGCCGTCACAGTGACTGGTGGGCGCCCTTGGCAGGCAAAGCCTCCTGGACGGTGGGCAGAAAGACCAAGAAGGGGAGGATGGGAGTGCCAGGAAGGCCAGCCATGGTGTTGATGAACTAAGAAACAGCAGGTCTCTCTGAAGACCAGGGCTTCCTTGTGCTCCTTCTGTCAGCTCAGAGGCACAGTGTTGATAAGAAAGGCCAGCAGAGAGAGAAAACGTTTACCCAGGGGCCAGAGGAATTCAGGAATGAGTTTCAGGGCAGAGGTAGGACTTGACATGGGCAGGAACATCCGGGTTCTGATGGTAACCCCAAAAAAGACCGAGAAGTGATTAGCTGGAAAGTTCTGTCGTGTTGCCAGGTTGCATGAGCTAGGAGAAATAGCAAGTTTACTTAAAGCGATGCGCAATAAATTCCCGTTTATGTTTATTTATTCAATCAACAAATATTTATTGAAGGTCTTTCATGTGCCAGCTTCCACACTAGTCATGGAGATGATTAGGACAAGCTTTTGTAAAGTTTACATTCTCGTGGTGGAGGCAGACCGCAAAAAGAGAAAGCAGATTAAAGGGATACTTTCGGAACATAACATCACTCTAAGGGCCATAGAACTCTAAGGGACATGATGTGACGGGGCGCGCCTTGCACAGTGTGTACGGAATAGGGCGAGTTTAGATATGGGATCTGAGCAGGTCCCTGAGACAATGCAGTCACAGAGGACCCTATGTTCAAAAGGGGCCCTCTACTCAGAGATTAATACTCTGCTGTTGCCGTATTAAAATTCTTAGTAATTCTATCTTTGGCTTTGTCTTTGGTAGGGGTGTGTGACGGGCAATGGAGCAGATGCTGGAGGGTGGTTTGTCCAGGTCTGTGCCCAGCAAGGGCTGTGGCACTAGCGCAGGGAGGCGCAGGGTTGGGCATGAGCCCCAGGAGCTGGTCTGCACTTGGCCTACAACCTTCTTCAGGCCCAAGGACACACGATGTTAAATAGCAAATAAAAACCCCGTGACAATCAAAGGAGAGACTGCAAGAAGAAAGGAACAAGCTCCTTTCTTGCTTTTAAAACCAGGGCACTCACATTTTCATTTTGCACTGAGCCCCACAAATTACATCCCTGGTCCCGCTCTGAGAAGGGGCATTTGCAGTAGAGGTGGGACCATACCAGGTGGGAGAGCTGCAAGTGCAAAGCCCTGAGGTGGTGTGTCCACAGAACAGAAAGCTGACAATGGCAGGAAGCTCTGATCACGGCAGATCCTGGAATGAGGGGCAAGGAGAGACAGAGCCAGGGGCAGGGGGAGGAGGTACATCAGGTAGTCAAGGAAGAGTTTTCAGCTCTGGAGGAAGGGGACAATGGCAGGGGAGGAGGACAGGGGAGGGATCTCAGGTGTAAAGACTCTGTCCACTTCACTTCCTGACTTTGACCTCAAAGCCCTGAAGGATCTCAAAACTTCTGAGATCTACCACCTTCACGGGAAGCTGGGAATTCCATTGTCTACCATCAAACTGGCCTTGAGTGAGGGGTTGCTCTGGTCTTTCCCATTTGTCACTCCATAACACACATGAAATGAAGCATCCCACCTCTGTGTCATAGCCTGCTCCCCCCAGATCTTCATTCCAGCTCCCAGCCCTCTTTCCTTTTTCTAAAGGGCTACTCTCAACCTTTCCTTTTTTTTAAGGTTTTATTTATTTGAGAGAGAGAGATAGAGAGAAAGCACAAGTTGGGGGGCGGGGGGCAGAGGGAGAAGGAGAAGCAGACTCCCCCACTGAGCACGGAGCCCAATGTGAGGCTCCATCCCAGGACCTGGGATCATGACCTGAACCGAAGGCAGATGCTTAACCTTCTGACCCACCCAGGTGGCCCAGGGCTACTCTCAATTTTATTCTGGGCTTGCCTCCACCCAAGTTCTCTCTGCCATACCCAGACAACTCTGCTCCCCTCCTAGGACTCTGCATAAATGTCCCTTCGTCTTTGCACAAACCCCCCAACTGGCTTAGGTCTCTGCATTGTTGATCCACTTTTTTTGTAGCAGTTGTACATTTCTTTGTGTGGTCATTTGATTAGTATCTGTCTCTCCAAATCGACTGTGAGGTCCTTAAGGGCAGGGGACAGGTCCCTTTTGCCTACAGTGGTGTTCTTAGCACCCTTCCCAGGGGAGGCACACGCAGGCTAGCAGGCATGAAGGTCTAGAGGAGCACGGGGAAGAGAAGAGTGAGCCCTGCCGGGGAGCTGCTACTTTGAGTTGGGCCTTCAGCAATGCAAAGAATGGAGTGAGGGAAGAAGAAGTCTGCCTAAGTTTAGAATTTACTTCGCTATTAAAGCAGAGAGGAGGGAAGAAATGGACAGGAGAGGACCTTCCCTATTGCATGGAAGGCCCTAGAATTTGAGAGGTGGCCAGCAGAGCATCAGAGGCCTGCCAGCCTGGACAGTTGCTCATCCCTTCCCTCTTGCCTGCATCCCCCCCCTCTCAGCCATTTCAGATCTCCTCAACAGGCTTTCTGGTACTGTCCCATTCACACGTAAAAAGCAGTAAGCCAAGTCTCTCCTTGGATCATTTGGGGTAAAAACCCAATACCCTGCACTGGTCAGAAAAAAAGATTCATTGGAAAAGAATCTTTAAGTATCATATCACTCTGATAAGAGTATAAATGAAGAAGAAAATAGTTCTGTGTAGTAGGCAGCCTCTAAGAGGACCCTCAGAACGCCCACCTCTGCAAAGCCACACCCTTGTGCAGAGCCCTCCCCCGGAGTGTTGGGCTAGACCCACTGAGTTGTTTCTAAAATATAGAAGATGACAGAAGTGATCACGTGACTAGTCTGGGATTAGGTTATAAAAAGATTTTGCTTTCTGCCTTGTGGACCCTCTTTCTCATGGATTGCTTGTCCTGGGGAAACCAGCTGCCATGTCATGAGGCAGCAGTCCCATAGAAAGTCCCATAGAAAGGCAAGGGACTGAGGGCTGCCAGCAAACACCTCGGTGGGCTTAGGAGTGGGTGGCCCCCCACAGATGAGACCTCATTCCCAGCCAACAGCTTAACAGTCACCTCAGGAGAGATTTGAACCAGAGGCACCTAGCTAAGTTAAACTTAGATGACTGATCCACAAAAACTATGAGACAAGAAATGTTTGTGTGTTAAGCCATTAAATTTTGCAGTAATTTGTCACATAACACTAGATAACATACATTGATATGCATCATTTCCGAACTCTACCCGTGCTGAGGTTTCGTACTTGTGCACCAACGATGTGCTAGACACACTGGCTCACGGCACAGTGTCGGCTGGAATTCCTGCACAGTGGGGCTTAATAAATAACAAAAGCGAAAGGAACGATCTTGCTGAGAAGTTTTTATAGTGCTGGTTATTTGAGCAACATTTAGAAATCCACAATCATTACCAATATCCCTTCCTTAAAAAGAAACTCATGAAAGAAAAAGGAATTTGGAAGTTTTGAATCCCTTCTTAAGAACATATTGAAGCATGTGTCCACAATATGTAATACTAAGTTGACTTGGCCAGTTCTTTCCCATCCCAAATTCACAAATTATGAATAATCCATTGCATGCATGCATGGCCTTTGAAGATCTTGCCTGTTCTCTCTCTCTCCCCTTCCTTCCCTCCTTCTTCCCTCTCCACACCTTCCTTCCTTAATATTACAGGTAAAACATTAGTAGCCCTTTGTCCATTAAATAAAGTACCCCTAAATTAATGGCAGCCCTCAACCTACTTTTTTAACTTGGTCATCACTCCTAACCCATGCAGATAGAGTTTAAAACAAGAAAAATTATTCTAAATCATATGTGTAATTCAGTACTAATCCAGCTCTGCAATGTATTAAGTTCCTTAGAATCTTTTTCATACAGCTCACTTGGGGAATCCTGTTAAAATGTAGTTCTGTAGGTCTGGGAGGGCCTGAGCTTTTGCATTTCTAACAAGCTTCTGGCCGAAGCCTATGCTGCTGGTCCCTGGCGCACACTTCATGGAGCAAGGCCTCAGATGGAATCATTTCTTAATTCTGGGCCTGGGAATCTGCAACTGTAAGATGAAGGGTTGGGTCCGCTGACCTAAATCCTATGAACTCATGATCTTCCCCTCAAGTCCATCCTTCATTCTCCTCCCTCATGATCCTCATCACGGTACTTGGCACCACCACCCGCCACCATTTTCCTACACAAATGTGCAACTCATCCTCTCTCAGGCTCTCCCTCCCAGCACACCACATCTCATCCACATGCCAGCCCTGTCGATTTTAGGTCCTGCATCCTTACATCTCCACCCACCCGTCTTCACCTCTACTTCAGCTTCCACTTGACCCGAGCCCAAGTGCCCTCTTACCCAAGCCAATGTCACCAACCCCCAGGATCTTTGAACAAGGTCATCTCTCTGCTTAAACTCTTCAATAATTCCATAAGATGGCCTGAGTGAAGTTCTTTTAAAAACTCAAAGTCTTTTCAGCCTCAAAGGCCTCCACACAGGCAGTCCATTTACCCTGAAAACACTGTTCCCCAAGCTTGTCACCCTGTGGATGAGGCTCCTCAGGCAGGCCTTGCTGGACCCTCAGAGTGGGTTAGGTATCTTCATTATGCAGTCTTTCAGCAGGCTGTATTTTCCTTCATAGCCTTTATTACAAATAATTAATTGAATCTCATGTGAGCGTCCAGTCTATGACTGGGCTGACATCCACGCTCACTCTGGATCACCAATCTACCCTGTGTCTAGTGCAGGAGTGGCACAACTGGGTCCGTGATCGAGATACTATGAATGAATAAATATTTCCCACCCACACTGAGAATTCCTGATAGATATCACTATATTACATCTATTAGGTTCTAATGGAAGCTAAAGTCTTAGTTACTAAGATTTGATGTTGGCCTCCCAACATGGGGATGTTAGACATGTTACCTTATAATTACTGTACAATTTCCTTGCTAGGAAGGCTGTGCATGCCGTGGCTAAGTGTGATAATAATTAGTGGATGGATGCAAAGGGCGTGTGGCTCATATACTGAAGTTCCAAATAATTGACACAGGAATTCTAAATATTGACACGAACAACACATAGAGAACACGAGGTTTCCAGGCCTCCTCCTTTAGAACTTTAGTTCGCTTCTGCTTTCTTCTTTTAAACAGTGAATTAAAGAAGTAAATTCCTTGTCTATCAAAACCTGGACGAGTTGCAGACACAGACAAAATTCATGGCCGAGGGGTGTCTATCTGGGAGGTGTGAGTAGAGGGCTGGGGAGCCCCATGTCCACAATACCATCCCTGAATTCCACCAGAAGAAATGAGTTTCTTTAGAATTTGGAGAGCCCTGTTAAAATATGAATACCCTTTGGATAGCTGAGCCATCCAAGGTTAGAGAAACAGTTTCTCCTTAAATCAAAATAGGTGCATTACCCTACCTAACTTTGACATAATTTGCATTTCAAACCAAATATAGAAATATTATAGAACAATACCAAAATTTGCATGAATCTTCAAATGAAAAGAGAGATTCAAGGAAATATTATAAGGAACACTCACGCAGTCCTGGGGTGTTAAGGACCCATCTTTGGCACACTTAAAAAGCACAGATGAAGAGTGTTCTCTAACCAAACTAGTCAGCCTATGGGGCTGGCAGAGGGTGGCATGAATTTGCATGGATAGTGTGTGGCAGGGACCGCTGTTATGTACTGTCCTTCTTTCAGAGTAATAAAGTCCCTCATTTTAACCTTGATCCATCACTGGCCATGACGAATTCTGGATTTCCCAGCCTCCTTTGCAGCTAAGCATGCCCCTGTGACTAAATTCTGGCCAAGGGGAAGAAAGCAGTGAGGTAACGAGATGATTTCTGGAAACTTCCTTAGAAGACAACTGGCACGTGGCCAGTCTCTCTTTTCCCTCTGCCTTCCTTCTGGAGGACTGCAATTTCCTGACATGGCTGCAGCTGGAACAACCAGACACCATAATACAACTCGGACACTGGATGAATCAGGGGAAAGGGACAGGACTTGCATGCAGGCCCTGGACAGTCGACCCCAGACTTTACAGAAAAGAGAAACAGAAGCTAACCCCTTGTTGAAGCTGGTGTTGTTGGGAGTTTCTATCCTTATAAATCTAAACCTGACTAACAGAAGAGGGAAGAAAAATTTAAAAGCAATTTATCACGCTTACCTGGGACACTTTTAGAAGGAAATGGCATTAAAACAATTAAAGTTATGTCATGTTGAACTATGTTTTAATTGACTAGTAAACTGAGCAGGGAGTCTGATGCGATGAGGGGCTCCATTCCAGGACCAAGAGATCATGACCTGAGCCAAAGGCAGATGCTTAACCAACTGAGCCACGCAGGTGCTCCAAAACCTTCTTTATATTGATTATCGGAACACTGAGAAGTAACATAAGTAGAATTATTCTTGGCGCATATTCACTTGCTCTGATTAGTTTCTTAGCTAAGTCTCTCTTGGATGTCATGCCACTAGTATTTTTTTCCTGAAAAAATACAATTTCTTCAATTTGGTCTTGTTACCTTTTTATCTTTTTTATAAAACTGCCTGCAATTTTCTTCAAAGTCACTTTTTTTGGTTAATAAATCTTAAAGCATTTGCATCTTCTCAACAGTCATTTCAATAGAACATAATATTTTTAAAAAGATTTCATTTATTTATTTGAGAGAGAGAGTGAGTGAGAGAGAGAGAGAGAAGGAGCAGAGGGAGGGGCAGGGGGAGAGGGAGAGGCAGGCTCCATGCTGAGCAGGGAGCCCGATGTGGGGCTTGATCCCAGGACCCTGGGATCATGACCTGAGCCAAAGCAGACGCCTAACCGACTGAGCCACCCAGGCACCCTTAGACCATAAGATTTCTTATTTTTTTTTTTTAAGATTTTATTTATTTATTTGACAGAGACAGAGACAGCGAGAGCAGGAACACAAGCAGGGGGAGTGGGAGAGGGAGAAGCAGGCTTCCCGCTGAGCCGGGAGCCCGATGTGGGACTCGATCCCAGGACCCTGGGATCATGACCTGAGCTGAAGGCAGTCGCTTAACTAATTGAGCCACCCAGGCACCCCCATAAGATTTCTTATTGAGAAAAAATTTTCTGTACAGGTACAGAGGTATATAAATTCTGCTACCTAGAGAATATTCTGTTCTAATTTCTGTAATGGAAGTATGTAAGTATTTCCACTCAAACTTTTATAGTTTCTGTCTTTTTTACCTCCACTCAAAATAAAATTTTACTGATTTCCATTTTCCAAAGGACAGGAGCAATTGGAGAGCTAGCGGAGTGAATTCCCCTGTTGCACAAGGGAACACAAAAGAAACTTCCTCTGGAAGCACATCTTAATCCATAACTCCTACGTTGAAAGAATAAACCACTTAAGGTTGTCAGGGTTCTTTAACCGATAAGCTTTCATCCATGAGACCAGGTTGACCTAACTGACTTCCTGTTTTTATATCACATGGACCACCTATCAATTGCCATAAATAATGCACAGGCGGGTAATTCTAAACTACAAATTGGCCCACATCATGCCTGTGCCTCAAGTTTTTTAGTCACTGTGCTGCAGTGCCTATAGAAGAAAATATTAAAGCTCCTTGGGCTGGCTCTTGGTTTGTCAGAGTCCCCGCTTCAACCTCTTCCCTCTTCAAACCACTGCTCCTCTCTCACACAGCCGTGCTTTCTGTACTCTCCCTGTTTCCAAATGCCCATTAGGCTACCTCCTCCCTGACCTTCAAGATTCAGGCCGTGCCTTATTTCATCTTAAAAACAGCTTCCAACACCTCTTGCCCATCTCCAACCCCTCCCAGTCCCTCTCTGTGCCCCCACTGGCTTGTTGTGCCTCTGTTCATGGACCGCAGCACACAGACTGTCATGCCTATCACCCCTGGACCAGGACCTTCTTGAGGGCTGGCTCCCAGGACTGTGTCCCTAGAACCAAACACAGAGTCTAGCCCAAGGCAGAGACATTCGTGAAGGGTTTGGTGGATGAAAGAATCTTAATCATGACTCTTAGCTGGCTTTGGATGTATTAAAGCTCAAAAAAAAATGGAATTTATTCATTACAAGAAATCACCTCTCATGTAACTTCAGGATCAATTTTCATTCAATGCCTGAAGTTGTATCTGCTGACATAGTTCTTAGTTTACACTACGGTTTTATAAATAGTCTCCAGGTCTCTAATCCATCAATTCGTATTGTCCAGCAATACACGGATCCCACACCCAAACACTTTCTTTTCTCATGCCTCCGAATGTGTCTGGAATAGAGTGACGTGGGAAGCAGGGGTGAGGGATGGTTTCTTCCCTTTCCAGCAGACCTTTCTGAGCTTCTGTGTGTTGTTGAAATGAGAGATACTGAGAGATGAGACCACAAACCAAAAGTTACACCCTTTGGTCTGAAAGGTTTGGACAGACACTAGTGTTTCTGGAAGACAAAGAGAATCCACAAACATGAGAATGTGGGAATTGATGCTTGCACACAATGGAAGGCACGTTCTAAAAGTGCATTTGCAGACCATGGTGTTAAACCATTGAAAGCTCACCAGTAAGAATACATACCAGACACAGGGCTTTGACTAGAGGGAAGGGGCTAGAGCACACTCAGAAGAAGCCAAGCAGATTCATACTTCCACTGATGAGCAAAACAAAACATAAAAACAAAACTCCAATAGTCATTTTCCCTATACATCACATGCTGGTAGAATTCCCACCTCTTAAGAGGAAACCTCTGTGACCACATAAGAAAAAAGCGTTTTTAATTTCATTCCAGTTTTTAAATGAGTCCAAACTAAAACAAAGTTTTTATGACTCTCTCAGTCTGCCATGCGGATTTCCGCCTCTGACAAATGCCAGGAATCCTTGTGGCTACTTTAGATGTTCAAACCATTTTTTAAGAGTAAGAGAGTGCCATGTCGGAAACCCGGCTCCGGAAAGGTAGCTGAGGCCACCACTTTGGACACCGGCCAGAAGAAGACTCTTGGCAACGAAGTGGGCAGTTTTAGGAATTTCACAATTGTTTAAACTCTCCTGTGCAGTTTAAGGAAAGTATTTTTCAGTGGCAAGGAGGTGCCATAGAGCTGCAAATACAGATGGAAGTATTCTCCAGATCATTGTATTATGCTGAAAATGAAAACTAAAACCCAATAAAATGCTGCCATTATCCACCAGAGGCTTCGGAAGGAGCCAATTCTATTCTCAGGGTTATTGGGCCATTGGATAAGAGGAAGAAAAAAAATTGAACATAAATTTTGAAAAACACAAACATTAACTTCCAATTTAATTGGCCTCAGACTTTTGGTGGGAGGAAAATATGTCTCCTGCACATCAGACACAATTGTCTTTAAACTAACTAGTGACTGGATATTGAGAAAATTCTCTCCTCTGGATCTGTGTGAGTCAAGGATTGAATACTGCTAGAATGAATTTGGTTGAAGCTATAAGGAGGCAGGAATAGAAGTGAGGTCATATGGTTAGCTGCCGGCTAGATGGAAGAAACACTTGCCAGTGATGGAGGCCATTCAGCTATCCAGACAGCCCCTGGAAGGCTACTACAGTGTCTGAAACATACACACACTCGCATACACGCATGCACATACATACAATAACGTTTCACTGGGTTGAAAGTAAGGCAGATTTTTAAAAATGCATGTACAATCTGGTGAAAGCCAAATAAGGTCTACACCTGAGTTAATCGTACTGTATCACTGTCAATTTCCTGGGTTTGATAATGTACTATGTTTATGTAAGATATAATCACTAAGGGAAGTACAAGAACTCACTATACTATTTTTTGCAACTTCCTGTGAGTTTGAAACTATTTCAAAATAAAAATTTTTATATATATATATGTATTTATATATATATATATATATATATATATATATATATATATATATAATGAGGTGTAAGATACGTTCTTGACATGCCACACATTGTAGATGACAGTCTCCATAATCTGGGCCCCGGGTGGAGGAGGACTGCCCCACTGACTTATTGACCAGCCTAGCACCATCACGTGAGTGAGAACTAAACTTCCATATTATTGCCATTATATGTTTGGGTATCTTTGTTAGCATAGCCTAGGCTATGCAAATTAATATGGTACTCCTCCTTCTCCCACTAGTCTGTGATGGAGCTCCATCTATCAGAGTTCTTTTTTTTTTTTTAAGATTTTATCTATTTATTTGACAGAGAGAGATACAGTGAGAGAGGGAACACAAGCATGGGGAGTGGGAGAGGGAGAGGGAGAAGCAGGCTTCCCGTGGAGCAGGGAGCCTGATGCAGGGCTTGATCCCAGAACCCTGGGATCATGACCCAAGGCAAAGGCAGATGCTTAACGACTGAGCCACCCAGGCGCCCCTATCAGAGTTCTAAAAGAAGAAAAGGAAGAAAGCCAAACTTTCAAATGAGCTAAGCTTGTAAAAAAAAACACTGAAAGCAATTTAAAAGTCTACCTTTAGTTATGTTCAAACGGCAAGTGCTGGGTAGGCAGAACTTTAGCTAGAGAAACTCCAATTCAAAAGCTGTGTTCTAGGTAGAGACTGGAAGACCCCCTTTGAGCAGGATAGGATCACATGGTCATGACTGTCTTGGCCATTCAAATATATGGAGTCCAAGCCCCCTTTGCCTTGGGAGTGAGTGTCTCGGGGCCTTTGTGGCCTGCCTCCTCTCTTGTAGTTTGCAGAGCTGAAACTCTAGTAAACTTGTACTGGAGACCAGGACAAGGAACTCAATTCCCACCTTCTTGGATTTGGCTTGTTTTGTCTGATGTCTGAAAGAAAGGCACAAAGTGCCTAAAAAAAGAACTCATCATAGGGAAGAGAATGTGGCTGGAGACTTAGGCTCACACCAGAGTCTGGGTGACCTTGAAGAGAGGACTCTTTCTAGAGTGTACCTCAGCTCAGATGGACCTTCTGATCTGGCTATGCTGGTATTCGCAGACTACTTTGGACAGTGCATTGGCTTATGAGGATGAATCCAAAGACTCTAGCCTTGGAAGACCAAGAATGGAGCACAATACTTGAGGAGCCAGGATTGTCCATCCCAGAGGCACTGAACTAGCAGAAGCACCATCCCAGCAGTACATAAAGGCAACAAACCGGTGTAGAAACAGGTGGAGCTTGTTGGTAAATAAGATTCTCCAACAGTGTCTACACCAAACAAAATAATGCCCTTTACCTGTGTAAAACCCTGGGACAGGAAGATGGGTTGGGCAGGTGTTCCAGAGGAACTGTGCCTTGCTAATTTAATATGCATTTGACTCTGAAAAATAGCCATGACCATTTTTTGCACTTCCAACCTGTAGGATGGATCATATCAACTTCACTTGAAAAACATAAAGAAGAGATAGATCTGTTGTGGAAACCTATATTGTAATGTTGATGGATGGCAAAAAGCCAGTATGGAGTTTGCATTCTCTTTCAAAGACATTACTTTGGGGGCTGAAAAAAAAAAGCACAATGCATATTGGTTAGAGAGGATTGGACCTTGATATATAGAGAGTGTAAGAAAATAATGAGTGCTCTAAAATGAAATCTGATCTCCCAATCTGGACAAACCATACCTGAGGCTAATGGTAGAATCAACCCCTAGCAGTGACCTTGGAGAATAATGGAGACCAGGAGAGGGACCAAAAGGCAAGAAATAGGAAAATGCTATTTCAATTTCCAGAAAAAGAAAAAGGCATATTCTGAATACCATATGATTTCAATCTCAGGCAAGTAACATGAATAGATTATTTTAAGACCAGTGTGATTGCTATGAGCTTTGATAGGCTCACTGAGAACAAGCCATTTTAGATTAACCTCATTTCCTTTTTTGGAATGGTTGTTAGACTAGTAGCTCAGAGAAATGTGGTTGATGCAGAAAATGCTGATATCAGAAAAACATTTGACAAAATCCTGATAAAATGTGGGCAACGTGGGTGAATGGGGATAGAGATGGGTGGGTTGATGTATGACTGAATCAATTAATTCATTCGGTTCATTAGTGATGTGTCACAGGATTCAGAGCTGGGAATTGCCTTGTTCAACATTTTTTAATGATGTGGAAATAAAACCCATATTTTTTAATGATGTGAATGAAAAAATAAACTACATATTTATTAAAATTTCAGATGATGGGTAGACTATCAGTGTCCAAAATTACCTCAAGTTGAACCAAAGGACCAACTGACAGGATGGACATAAAAGAATATTTCAATTTTCTTAATAATCAGGTTTTGATTCCTTTTTTCCCCCTAAAAATAGTCAGAACCAAAGCTAAAAATTTTAAACTGTTTTATAAATTTTGTAAGTCATTTCCAAATTATTCAGGTAAGGATACATTGCTTAGTGTACAACAGAATATAATAGGAAATGACATTCTTTTGAAAAGGCTAATATCTTCCTAAATCTCTTCTAATTCAGCGCATTTCATTTTTTGGTAATTCATAAAAGCTAAAAGAACCCTGTATTTTCTTTTTCTTAATCCTCTCAGCAAAGATCCTTTAAAGAAAATTTTTGTGCTAAACCCAAATGGATGATTTGTTTCCCAAATGGATAATTTAGTGAACTCTATTCCATGGAGCTTAGTATGTATGGCAAGAAGAAGGTGTTCCACAGGCCAGTAGATTGAAAAACCTTGGGTCAAATGTGGCTGATGGGGTTTCATTTCTGCAGGGCTTTTCAAAGCCTTCAAATGTGGTTAACTATGCCAATATAAAAAGGAAAGCTCCACTAGCGACCACAGCAGGGGTCCAACCTCATGCCATGGTTGGTCTTTCTGGTGACCAGCCCCATCCTGAAGCCATCTAGGAGCCACCAGGATCGTCTCATTAGCATAACAAAACACTCCCAGCAATGGGTGAATTCCAAGAGTTTTTTGAAGCTCTGAGACAGGAAGCAGGGACAAACACTAGATATATTTGTCCATTATACTGCACTGGTATCCTATAATTTGATAGTTAAATCTAGACTTGACCAAATTTCAGGTTGGAATTTTTGGCAAAAATGCTGCATAAGCAGTGTTTCATGCTTCTATCAGGAGGCACACATAATGTTGGGTGGCTGGGATGGGACATTTTAAAAAGCTAGTAGTCCTGTTAGCTGCAGAGAAAAGCTTTCTTCCGGCTGAGAAACCAGAGGTATATCATCGTATCCTCCATCCAGGACGCAGGTACCCACTATGTGCCTCTTACCACCTCAAAATCATTTCCCTTTCCTAGTTACCTCTTGCTGCTACTGTGCTCAGTTCCAAATTGTGTAGCAGGGATAATTCTCTTTTAGTTCATACAGGACAAACAGTGTATCATGAAGGAAGTGATCTGCAGCTTTTCCAACTCAGATTGTGTCCTCTTATTTCTTTGGGTTTTTCTGTACGCAGTCAGTCAGAAAAAGAAATGGATGCTTATGTCTTGATAAATACCTCCTACCCACATGTTGGCAACGTAGAGATTTATACAGCCTTTCAGAATAAGGGGGGGTGCAGGACAGAGCTGTTGAGGTGTCACTGAATGTGGGTCAGCACCAGCAGCAGGACGGCAGCCTGATGACATGGAGGACATCAGGAACGCAAGTCCTCCTGAGAAACATGGCCAATCACTTGTTTTGAAAGAAGAAAGTCCCAGGCGCCTGGGTGGCTCAGTTGGTTAAGCGACTGCCTTCGGCTCAGGTCATGATCCTGGAGTCCCTGGATCCTCGGGCTCCCTGCTCAGCGGGGGGTCTGCTTCTCCCTCTGACCCTCTCCCCTCTCGTGCTCTCTGTCTCTCATTCTGTCTCTCAAATAAATAAATAAAATCTTTAAAAAAAAAAGAAAGAAAGAAGAAAGTCCCAAGCTCATCCTCCGGTAGATGCTTAATCAATTTAATTTCAGAGACTGGAGGAAATCCAGTCTGAGACAGTGCTATTGAGGATGAAGAATGCCTGCACTCCAAACTAGGATGCCATTTAGGGAATCTGAACAGTAAGTGGAGTAAATGAGATGAAAGTAAAATTCCTTTTCATTTTCCTCTAAAGTAGGCAAACCGTATGACCATCTGCATGGTAAATCATAACCCCTTCTTCCAGACAAGGCAGCCAGAATGCAGGTGCAGTCAGCAACAAACGTCATAGGGAGTAGATGGAAGCCAGTGAAGTGGGTGGGGGGGGGCCCTATGAAGGGGTAGGGAGTTGAAAACCCATCTCAAGAACAGCCACCACAGTTGGTGAGAGGGAATCCATGTGTAAGCACAGGGTTGCAAAAACAAGAGTCTGTCATTGCATGTTGAATTTATTTCAGGGGTTCAAGGGTTCGTTGCCCCAAATACCCCCCTTACACATTTTGTAACACCTGAAATTCCTTTAAAGAGGAATCATCCCATAAGAAGACTTCCGAAAGTCACTGCCATGCACATATTACATGGCAGAGGCTTTACTGCTACAGGTCTGGCTAGAGCCATGATGACCAGGCATGATGACCACCTTGGTGGTCATGTGAAGAGGAGAACTCTTGGGACCCAGTGCATGCAGATCTCCTGACCACCCCACACCTTCTCCTCTCCTTTCTTTGCTTCTTTGCTCACTCCCTTCTCAGCAGCAGGAGTGATTTGGGAGGGAGCAACCCAGAGCTGAACTCATCTTCATATCTCCCTTCTCCCGTGGTGGCTTCTGGGAAGCTGGGCAACCCAGTGTCACTGCCTAGCCTGGGACATGGGTGACGGGTGTTTTTGCACTGAGCTGATACCATCCAGATCACAGGGCTCAGATGTCTGTCCCTGACATGCAGCAGGTCCCTCACACTGGTGTCGTGACTGTGCCGTGAATAAGAGGGGAAGATCACTTATGAACCATCTGTAGGTCTGTGGAGAGTCCCCACAAGAAAAAAGTTTGTGGTGTTCCTGGTCACAATGGTACAATTGCTTTCAACAGAGAATACCACCCTCTGCTGCAAGGCTAGTCCTAGAGTAGCAGTCTATACTTCTCCAGTCTCATCACTCATCCCCAGTATGTCCTCTACAATTCTGGGTCAAGCCTCCCTCCTACTCATCCATGAGCATGCGTGAGCATGCACACACACACATATGCACACACACACATGCATACACACACACATGCATGCACACTCTGCTAAAATACTCAGCTTCCCACACTTCCTTCCCAGACTTCCAAGATGCCATGTGACCCATAAGATGTGGAGGTCCCTGGGTTGGGCTTCCCTTCTTGAATAAAATGTCAGGAGGAAATAGCTCTTGCTTGTCAGTCTGCCCCACCTTGTCCCTGCCTAGTGGTGCAGCAACAATCCCATGACCATGAGGATAAAAACCACACACTAAAGACAGTGAAGCGGCAGACAGAAGGAAGGCAGCCCTTGGAACCACCTTTGATCACATTTGGCATCAACCGCTCAACTGCCTTCTGATTGTAAAAGGAAAATGAATACCTTGGTTGTCACAGTTGAACATATTTCTACCTGACAGTCCCCTGACATAATGGAGTTCACCGACATGCACACTGGCATCATGTCCTTGGCTGTCACTGAGAGATGCACCTAGGAACTCTGCCGTAACTGTCACTGTAGATTCTATCACACAATATAACTGGTCTCTCCGTGTTTAGTCTTGCCCCTTCCAAGCCATCCTCCATTCTGCGGTCAGGATGTTTTAAAATTCACATTCAGTCATACCAAGATCCTGCTAACAACTCTCCAGGGACTTCCTGCAGCAGAAACAGCTAACTGTCCTCCAAATCCCACACCCCCTTCCAGGATCAAGATCTTGCTGCCAAGTGGCTTCCCAAGTGGCCCCCCACCCCCTACCTTCCCCGCTGCTGGCATGTAGGTGAGGCTCTGGGACTACTTCTTACCAGCAAATGATGTCAAAGTGATATGAGTCCTTTTCAAGGCCAAGGTGCATAAGACATACCTGTGTACCTGTGTTCTCTCCCACTTCTCTTCTTCTCTTTTACCTCCACTGTCGGCAAGAAGGCCCTAGAGGCAGAGGAGATACCCAGTAGGATCACACCAGAAAAACAGTCTCGGACTACTATGAGAGTCGTAAATAAACTCTGGTATGCACTGAACCCCTGAAACCTTGGGGGTGATTCACTACAGCAGCTGACATTACTCTAATACACTTTACATTAATTGTAGAACAAAGTCCAAAATCCTTAACGTGGGCACAAGCCATTCTCTCCACCTTATCTGGAAACTTCCTTATCCACTCTTTGCTTGGCTAATTACCGTTATCCCATAGACACCTTGGATATCACTTCTTCAGAAAAACGTTTCTAATAACCCGTAGATAAGCCTCCCTGTTATAAACCCCTATGCCTTGCTGTTCTCCCACTCTCATGGAGCTCATTGCTCTTGTCAATATTTGCGCCCAGTGCCAGACGGTGAGCACCAAAAACACAGAGGCATTTCTATCCAGCTCACGACTATCTCTTTAACTGACTAGTACAGTGCCGGGTAGGGAGTTGGCAATCAATGAATACTGTTGAATGCATGAGTGAAAGACCTGATATTATTAGAACAACTTTGGTGGCCCTGTTCAGAGAGACTACTGGGAAATATCACTCATGTTGCAGGAATTTCTAACAATTTTCAAAATTCTATTAACAATGTTATTCATACACAATCATCTTTCCCTCTTTGCTTGTGCCACTAGGAAACTCACAGACAGAATTACAGCCTACCTTTAAGAATTGCACAAGGCCCAAGTGTATGCTTTTCTATATTTTCCCTTGACCTAGGTCCATATAATAATTCAATCCTCTCTCCCTCACCATCCTGAGTTTATTATTCTTTATCTACAAGTCCTGAAAGTACTTCCATGGACTCTTGAAATGCTTTTCTGTACAGAGTGACATGCAAAAACTTTTAAGTTTCATTCTTAATGAGAGGGTTGGCCTGTAATTCCACCATACTTATGTTAATTTGGGAATAGTTAAAATTTATCTCTTACTTTATTTTGCTTATAAATATTGAGTCTTCCCTGATACAAGTTAGTACAAAGCTGCTTAGAATGGATTTATATTACTTATGATAAAGGTCACTGTGACATATAGCAGGTGTTAAAAAATATTCTTTATCAAAATCATAAAATTTAAAGATGACAGAGCTAAAAGACGTGTAGGGGTCATATAGTCTAATTCCCTCACATCATAAATGAGAAAAGCTAAAAGCCAGAGAGGTAAAATGACCCTCCAAAGGCCATACATATGGTTCTGGAACTGGGGCCCCAACTCAAGTGAGCTTGATCCCAAATCAATGTTCTTTTTTACGGCAGCTTGCAAACCTCCTGTTACTTTGAATGGGGGTATGGAAGGATGAATAATGGCCCGCAAGATATCCACATCCTAATCCCTGGAACCTGTAAATGAATTTCTTGACATGACAAAAGAGACTTTGCAGATATGATTAAGTTAAGCATCTTGAAATGGGGAGATTATCCTCAGTTATCCAGGTGGGCACTGAATGCAATCAATGTGTCCTTGTAAGAGGAAGGCAGAGGGAGATGTGCTTACAGAAGTGGAGAAGGCAATGTGGTAACAGAAGCAGGGATTGAAGTGAAGAGGCCACAAGCCAAGCCTGCTGCTTTAGAACCCATGGGAGACCTTAGCCTGGTGGTAGTGATTTCAAGCATCTGTCCTCATGGACTGTGAGAAAATAAAATTGTGTTATTATATGCCACTAATTTGCAGTCATTTGCTACAATGTTAAGAGGACACTAATACACAAGAGTTGGCAAATGATGGCCTGTGGACCAAATCTGGCCCATTGCCTCTTGTTTGTAAATAAAGTTTTATTGGAACAGAGCCTTGCCCATTCCTTTCTGAAATACCAATGATTGCTTTTTGCTAGCCTGGCAGAGTTGAGTAGTGTGAAGGAGACACATGGCCTGCAAATCTGAAGCTGTTTACAATCTGGCCCTTTCCAGAAAAAGTTTACTGAGCCTGCTTTCAGCTACAAATTATTTCCATCTTTTCTCATATTTTCATTGCCCTTTTGGACCAGAAATAATACATGTTCATTATACAAAATTAAAACATTGCAAAACTATGTTACTTAAAAAGCAAATGTCCCCTGACAACTATCATCAAAAGTTTGGGGCACGTTTCCCATTTGTTCTTTTTCTCTACACATATGATAACCTTTACTATTACAGTCGCGTTATCAGTGTTTGGTAAGTCTGTAAATATTCATAAATTACAAAGGACCAAAAACTTCAGATAGATGGTACAGTCATGACATGTTTTAATATATGAGCCAAGGGCAAAAAGAATCGCATAAAACTGACAGGTTCCAAAGGTCCGTGCTGGAGAAGCAACATGTGGAGTCCGACTCGGAGCAAGTGGGGTGTGTGGTCATGGCCGAGCCTTAGCATCCGTGGGGCCCAGTCCAGATCCCCACTTCTGCATGGCTGCCCCTTTGCCTGTCTGTGCATCAATTTCCTCATCCATAAAATGAAGACAATAAGACACATGGAGCAAGTCATTAAGTAACAACAACAAGAGATAATAATGTGAAACACTCCACACAGTGCCTGGCACACAGACTAAATAAAAAGTGTTGCCATAATTTAATAAATTTTGCAATGTCTTGGTTTAAAATACCTAAGGAAAATGAACTTTTTAAAAAACAACTGTACAAGGGTGCCTGGCTGGCTCAGTCAGTGGAGCATGTGACTCTTGATCTGGGAGTTGTGAGTTTGAGCCCCACGCTGGGTGTAGAGATGGCTTAAAAATAAAATCTCAGGGGCACCTGCTGGCTCAGTCGTTAAGCATCTGCCTTCGGCTCAGGTCATGGTCCCAGGGTCCTGGGATCAAGCCCCACATTGGGCTCCCTTCTCAGCAGGAAGCCTGCTTCTCCCTCTCCCACTCCCCCTGCTTGTGCGCTCTCTTTCTCTCACTGTGTCTCTCTGTCAAATAAAGAAATAAAATCCTTAAAAAAAATAAAAAAATAAAATAATATCTCAAATAAATAAATACATAAATAAAAATTTAAAAAAATAACTGCACAAAAATTTTAATATTTATATTTTTCTAACTATAAAATTATTATTATAGATAATTTGAACATGAGTGAAATCACAGAGGAGTTAAAATTACCTCTTAATCTCATCACCCTAAAATTACTATGTTTCCTATTTGGTCATATTTCCTTCCAGTCTTTCTTCTGTGGATGCATATTTATGCCCACTTATAACAAAAGCGAAATCCCATTATAGTCGAAGTTTGTGTCTTGCTTTTTTCATTAAAACTATCTTCCCCCATGTCATTAGATATTTGGGGAAAAAATTTTAATAGCCACTCAAGTGTTTTGCAAGGATATATCTCAAGCATTTTAATTCTGTAAGTATGTCCCAGGCACCTATTACATGTCAGACATTCTGGCCAGTGTTGAAAATGTGGAAGCAGAATTAGATGTTTTTCCTGCCTTCGAGGAGCTTATAATTTGGCAGCACAAAAATTTTTTTAGAAAGGCAAGCACATCTGTCATTCACAATACAAGGTGGACTCAGATAAGCATGATTTTTAAAATGACAATACAATGGGCTCAAGGATGAGTACAAAGTAAAGTTTTTCTTCCCCTTTGAATTTTCAGCTATTTCCTCAATCAGATTTGAAAAAGAAAAAAAAGTCACCATCATTTGAGGGGTCACAGAGCTAGCAAGAACATTTTTTGCCAAGAAAAGAGAATACTACCCGCAGTGAGCACTCTCTGGGAGGCATTTTGGAAAATGCGACAAGTTCTTTTAAAGAAAAGGAAATGAGGAGATTGTCATGTCTGTCTCACCTTAAATAATAAAAGCTGGGTCGGCATCTGAAATTGGAAACAAATTCTAGAAAATGTCTCTGAAGTTTCCACAAGGTGATCCAATTAAGATATGACTGGCAGCCATGAAAAGCTGTGGTATTGCCAAACCACAGGGAAATTGTAGATGTAGAAACACAAGAAATATCTTGCTGGACAACCAAATATTTCTTAAAAGAGCCATATAGTATAGACTTAAACTTCCAAGACATCATTGACTATTTTTCTTGCCCTCCAGCCAAAGATAACCTAAGACAAGGGAAAACACTGGCTATCCCACGAAAGCCAGACAAGTAAACAGAAATTTGCAATGAATCTTTCTTAGCCTCAGCAAAGGCCAGGCCTAAAATCCATCTTCAGCACATTAGAATGGAATCTCTTAGGTCAACTAACAAGACCCCCCTCCTCGCAGGGGTGCTGACATTGAACCACTCTGAAATCCCCTGCTCGATGCACCTCCATCTGCTGTCATAAAGCACTTTGTAAACTGGGCCCCCAGATATTCCGGGCATCTCTGAAAGCTACCAGCTCCCCCTGACTACAGAGAAAAACCAGCTCCCAGCTTAAATAACATCTAGCCCCATATATGGTGAAACCATCAAGGAGGTATCCTTTGAATCAGATCATTCTAGATGACGGGCAATAGCACTAATGGAGGCCAGGAGAAGTAGACATCAAACCGACTCCACAAGTCTCCTTTTAAGCAAGAACATCAATTTTTTTTAAAGATTTTATTATTTATTTCAGAGAGCGAGCACAAGCAGGGAAAGCAGGAGCAGAGGGAGAAGGAGAAGCAGGCTCCCCGCTGAGCAGGGAGCCAGATGCGGGGCTCCATCCCAGGACCCTGGGATCATGACCTGAGCCAAAGGCAGACGCTTAACAACTGAGCCACCCAGGCACCCTAAGAACATCAATTTTTAATGAGAGCCCTTAAGAAGTCAAACTTCTCCTTATTCCTTCCTATTCTTGAATGGTCATGCTTAAGACCAAGTTAAGCAGGATAATCTGGGAATCTAGGAAAATCCCCACAAAACAGGACACTCAAGTTGGTTGTATAATAAAATCTCATTCTTCTTAAAATACATCTTTTTTTAATAACATTTCAGTTGTACTCTTAAACCTGTCCCACCAGTTAGAACATTTTGAGATCATGACACATTTGTTGAGTGCCTTTTGAGCAGAATTAAATTCTTTCTGGAATGTGATCAATCAAGCAATACTATGAAGGGCCTACTGTGAGTACACCCTTATACTATTCACCATGTACATAGGGAAGTGGGGCAAAGAATCTCTATCCTCAAGTTTACGTTTATGAGGAAAACAGAACAAACACAAATGTTCCTGTAGCAGACATTGTTTCTTGCCAACCCAATATCCATCAATACGGACATTTCCAGTCTTCTAACAGACATTGATTATGGCCAGGTATAAACCCTACAATATATGCCCATGACTTCAAGGAGAATGATCCCAGTATCAGCCTCAGGGAAAGGACCTGATGGGTCTAACTCAACAATAACAGTCCCATTTCCCTTTGCATGTTTGGCCAATGAGATGGCCAAGTGAAGTTTGTTGAGTGGCTTCTGAGAAAGATACCCTAGCTATTAAGAAAAAAAAAAAAAGACACAAGAAGAAATGGATCTTCGTCTTCTAAGAGACTTTTCTTTCTTGATGTGATACCTGGAACAGCAGCAGCCCTCTTGCAACCATGAGGTACAACCATGAATATGAAAACTTAGTATCTGAGGACAAAACTGGATGTGCTAAGAAAGGCAGAAAAGAGATTGAAAGAACCCAAGACCTTGAGGAAGTCACTGAGCTGCTAACATAATCCATTCTGGTGTCTTTCCTCCAAACTTCTTATAACATATACGTTTTTCTTAAAGAATAAGCCATTCCACGTTGAATTTTTTACTACATACAGCTGAAAGCCTCCTGGGTGATACAGATACATAGACAAAGATGCTTCTTTAAAGAACTGGCAAAGTCAGCTGATACAATGGAATAAGAATTCTGGAAAGAGCATTTTGGCCATAAAGGAGACCATAAGCAAAGATGTGTGACTCAGCTCTTGACACCCCAAGAGTTTTCTAGGACATTGTAAGAAATTCCACTCTCTGTTTTTAGTTCCAGATCACCAGTTAACTAGGTCAAGCATCTTATCTAGAAAGATGTATCTTTGGGGATGCCTGGCTGGCTCAGTCGGTAAGGCATGCAACTCTTGATCACAGGGTTGTGAGTTCAAGCCCCATGTTGGATATAGAGATTAGTTGGAAATAAAAAATATTTTAAAAAAGAAAGATATATCTTTAGAGAAAGAAATTTGGTAACAAATAAACTAAGAAACATTTCAATTTACACCAGCTAGAAGAATGTGTAAATTCACCAGTCAGAATGGCTAAAATTAACAAGTCAGGAAACAACAGATGTTGGTGAGGATGTGGAGAAAGGGGAACCCTCCTACACTGTTGGTGGGAATGCAAGCTGGTGCAGCCACTCGGGAAAACAGTATGGAGGTTCCTCAAAAAGTTGAAAATAGAGCTACCCTACGATCCAGCAATTGCACTACTGGGTATTTACCCCAAAGATACAAATGTAGTGATCCAAAGGGGTACATGCACCCCAGTGTTTATAGCAGCAATGTCCACAATAGCCAAAATATGGAAAGAGCCAATATGTCCATCAACAGATGAATGGATAAAGAAGATGTGGTATATATATATGATGGAATATTATGCAGCCATCAAAAAAAAAATGAAATCTTGCCATTTGCAATGACGTGGATGGAACTAGAGGGTATTATGCTAAAAGAAATAAGTCAATCAGAGAAAGAAAAGTATCATATAATCTCACTGATATGAGGAATTTGAGAAACAAGACAGAGGACCATAAGGGAAGGGAGGAAAAAATGAAACAAGATGAAACCAGAGAGGGAGACAAACTATAAGAGACTCTTAATCTCAGGAAACAAACTGAGGGTTGCTGGAGTGGTGGGGGGTGGGAAGGATGGGGTGGCTATGCTATGGTGAGCGCTGTGAATTATGTAAGACTGATGAATCACAGACCTGTACCTCTGAAACAAATAATACATTATATGTTAAACAAAAAGAAGATAGTAAGAAGGGAAAAGTGAAGAGGGGGGAATCGGAGGGGGAGACGAACCATGAGAGACTATAGACTCTGAGATACAAACTGAGGGTTTTAGAGGGAAGGGTGGTGGGGGGATGAGTTAACCTGGTGATGGGTATTAAGGAGGGCACATATTGCATAGAACACTGGGTGTTGTACACAAACAATGAATCATGGAACACTACATCAAAAACTAATGATGTAATGTATGGTGACATAACATAATAAAATAAAATTTTAAAAAAAGAATGTGTAAATTAAGAAAGTAGGTAAAGTAAGTTGAGTAACTTCTTAAGGTTCTTCTGATAAAATGGAACCCAGTAAATAAATTTTAAGCATCATTTTATATTTTCATTATTTTCCATTTTTAAGTGTAATTTACACACTATAGATGTCCCGATCTTACATGTACCATTTAATCAATTTTGAAAAATGCTTATCAAGACACAGAACGTTTCCACTGCCCCCAAAATGCTTCTTCATGCTCCTTCTAACTTACATTATTTTTATGATTTTTGCTTTCTGTATCCTTTCCAATAAATTTTTGCTTAGCCTGAGGTCATGAAGTTATCCCTCTAGGTTTTCTTCTAGTAGTTTTACTGTTTTAGATATTACATCCATCTCAAATTGATTGAATGTCCTGCATAAAGTAGGGGCTGAGATTCATCATGTGCACACACTATATATACACACACACAAGGGGATATTCATATATGTATGAATATCTCATTGTTCCAGTATCATGTATTCAAGAGATTTTCCTTTCCCCATTAAACTGCTTTGACACTTCTATCAAAAAGTATTTAGTCATATATTTGTGGGTTTATCTCTTGACACTCTATTCTGACCGATTATCTACATGTCCAGTCTGTCGAACATACCACACTAATCTAATTAATAGTGTTGAAGTCAAGTAGCATGAGTCTACCAACTTGGTTCTTTTTCAAGATTTTTTAGGCTATTCTTGGTCCTTTGCTTGTCCAAATAAATTTTATAATTGTCTTATCTATTTCTGAATAAAAACCTTCAAGCAATCTATTAAAGGTGATAGAACAAGGCTTTGCTACAAAAAAGATGAAAGAAACTTTGAGATGAATATCCTGGTGGCAAGCATGTGGGTGGGGATGGGGGGAGCAAATAACATTTGTGTAAAGGATAAACAGAAGCTTTTGATTTTATTAGTTTCAGAGGTAGAATTTAGTGATTCATCAGTGGCATATAATACCACATGCTCATTACATCAAGTGCCCTCCTTAACGCCCATCAGTTACCCCATCCTCCTACCCGCCTCCCCTCCAGCATCCCTCAGTTTGTTTCCTAGAGTTCAGTGTCACTTATGGTTTGCCTCCCTCTCTATTTTCATCTTATTTTATTTTTTCTTCTTTTCCCCTATGTTCATCTGTTTTGTTTCTTAAATTCCACATATGAGTGAAATCATATGGTATTTGTCTTTCTCTGATTGACTTATTTTGCTTAGCATAATACCCTCTAGTTCCATCCACGTCATTGCAAATGGCAAGATTTCATTCTTTTTGATGGCTGAGTAATATTCCATGTGTATATATATATATCATTTCTTTATCCATTCATCTGTTGATAACATCTGGGCTCTTTCCATAGTTAGGCTACTATGGACATTGCTGCTATTAGCATTGTGGTGCAGGTACCCCTTCGAATCACTATGTATCCTTTGGGTAAATACCTAGTAGAGCAATTGCTGGGTCGCAAGGCAGTTCTATTTTTAACTTTTTGAGGAACCTTCATACTGTTTTCCAGAGTGGCTGCACCGGCTTGCATTCCCACCAACAGTGTAGGAGGGTTCCCCTTTCTCCACATCCTTGCCAACACCTGTTTTTTCCTGAGTTGTTCATTTTCATCATTCTGACTGGTGTGAGGTGGTATCTCATTGTGGTTTTGATTTGGATTTCCCTGATGCAGAGTGATGTTGAGCATTTTTTCATGAGTCTGTTCGCTGTTTGTATGTCTAGAAGCTTTTCTTGGTTAAAAACTTGGACCATGAGCCAGAAGGGAGACTGCTATGGACTGAATCAGGTCCCCCTCAAAAATTCATGTGTTGAAGACCTAACCCCCAGTGTGATGGTATTTGGAGATCAGGTCTTTGGGAGATAATTAGGTTTAGATGAGGTCATGGGGGTAGGGCTCTAATGATGGGATCAGTGCTCTCATAAGAAGAGACACCAGAGAGCTTGCTTCCTTTCTCTCTCTCTCTGCCATGTGAGGACACAGGGATAGGCAGCTCTCTCCTCAAGCCATGAAGAGAATCCTCACCAGGGACCCAGATCAGCCAGTACCCTGGTCTTCGACTTCCAGCCTGCAGAACTCTGAGACATAAATTCCTGTTGTTTAAGCCCCCCAGTTTGTGGTGTTGTGTTATTACCATCTGGGCCTGGCACACAGACCTTAGGGGAAATTATCATGGTCCTGAAAGTTGCCAATTTATTTTGAGTCAAGGGGCCATTAGAACTTACCAGATTGATTGCATGCATTTATAGTTTTTCCCTTCCAAAATCCTACTAAAATGACAACAAAGGCAAATATTTGCTAAGAGAATGGGAGAGGAGGTATGTCAATCGACTTTTTTAAGGTGGAAAGCAGATGGGGGTTAACTGACCTAAACAGAGCAGAGGAAGCAGAGGAAGTTAAAACCAAGAGCCTGCATAGGACACCAGGGAGAAGCAAGCGATTTGTCGTGCTGAGCCTAGAAAGGACTAGGAACTAGAAGCAGCCACTCCCATTAACACGTGGGGCTGAAACAGGAACAGTGCGGCCACGGACCCCCATCCCTGCAACCACAGAAGAGCAATATGTGAAATAGGAATATAATGCAAACCACAGATGTGATTTCAAATTTTCCAGTAGCCACATTAAGAGAGGTAAAGTTAATTTTAATAATACATTTTACTTAATCCAATATGTTATTACTTCAATATGCAATCAATATCTTTTAAAATTCGTAATGAGATATTTTACTTTTTTTTTTCAAAATGTCTTCAAAATATGGTATATATTTTACCCTCACAGCACATCTCAATTCTGACCAGCCGCATTTAGAGCATTCCATGGCCGCACGTGGTAAAGGGTTATTGTATTAGACAGCATGGGTCTACAGAAACGGAACCAAAAAGGCCCTGAACGCAAAGACACAGACACAGGAAGGAGTCTGGGGTCCACAGCTGAACCGAACAGGAGTTTTAAGTAAAAGTCTTTAGTCCAGCTTCCTCTCACCCAACAACCAGAATACAGGCATCAGTCTCTTCTCTGGTCCCCAATTCAAGAGACTGGGTCCTTCTTAAGACCTTAGAAGAAACAAAAGCAGTTTAGAGGGCTACATCAAAATTTCAGAAATCACAAACTTCAGAGAACTAATAAAATGTATTGCATTCATAAGGCAATACCAGGATACTATAAAAATTAATAAGAAAGACATTTTGAAAATTAGAAAATATAGTAGCTAAGTAAGAATGTCTATAGAGGGTTGGATCATAAAGACAAAGGAATCACTCAGATGAGGGTAAAGATAAAGAGATGGACACTAGAAAAGATAAAGAATCAGAGGATCAGCCCAGGAGATTCAACACACAAAGGAGCTCAAGAACAAGACTAGAAAAGACATTGGCAGGAAATACACAAGGAAACACTATGAGAAAAGTTTTCCAGGGGGGGCTGCTCTTTTTGTTAAAAGCCTTATGATACTATTTGACTCCCACAAGTATGTACATATATTACTGTGATAAAAATTTAAAATCATTTGAAAAATAAAAATGTTATAAAAAAAAGAAAAAAGGGGCAATTAAATCTTTGCTTAGGATGGGTGTGACAGGATAATGAGCTTTCCTTGATGAACAGGTGTCTGTTGCTAGTACCTGGTAAATATTAAATGATCAGAAACAACAAAAGCATCAGAGAGGTGGCCTCTTCCCGACTCCACACCTGGTTTTATAGCACTGTTTTAATGCAGTAACAACAAAAAAAGTCTCTAGGCTTCAAATTGCAGAAAATCTTGGGTGCCTTGGCTGGCTCAGTTGGTAAAGCATGTGACTCTTGATCTCAGGGTTGTGAGTTCAAGCCCCACATTGAGCTTGGGCATAGAGACTACTTTAAAAATAATAATAATAATTTTAAAAATTGCAGAAAATCTCATTTGGGCTTCAAGACATTTTCATTTCAATTCAGAACCACACATTTCTTTGGCACCTGTCATCATCTTATCAGAGAAAACTCAGATGAAAGGAAGGACAGACTATGCCCTAGAATCCCCTGGAAGAGTCTCTGCAGAACATGTCCACACCTTGACAGGCAGGGCCTGTCCCCCATGCTCATTGTGCCAAGGCTGCCAAGAATGAAAGGCAAAGTGACAGCAAAGTTCCCCGGGCATTCAAGGTCATGATGGTGGGAACTCTGGGGGAGGGAGAGGGAGTATCCACAAATGCCCTCAAAGGGTCCCCGTCTTTGAGAACCAGCCACAGCAGAATATGGGGAGTAGGCTGTCAGAGTACAGATTCCTAGCCCCACCCTTGACCTGCTGGAGTGACACCTCTGGAGATGAAGCTCAGGAACCTACATTTTAAAAGGACCCCAACCCACCCATGGCTGCCCTCATTAATTCCCATGCATGCCCACCAAAATTAGAGAAACAGCATGGAACTGTGGAACTCAGCATGGAAAAATTCAGCTTCAGAGCCTGAAGCTTATATTAACCTCAAGCTGTGTCTCCATGAGATCCTTCTGGTGGGCCTCTTGGGGAAAACATTTCAGATGAGATCTACAGGCCAGAGCGAGCCTCTTACTTAATGGACTAGAAGAACTTGACATGACAATCTGGGTACAAATATCCAGATACTTCCCAAGCAAACACTCATCGATTACACCTACACTCATGAATCTAAAAAAAAGAGAAAAAGAGAAAAAAGACAGGTTGTGAATAAGGCTTGCCTTGTACTTGACTTTCAACTCAGGAACTTTTATCCCACTTCCTTGTTGAGTGACCTTGAGCATGTACTGCTGGGAGAGGAAGTATTTGTTCTATCCATTTATTTAAACCATCTCTGCTGAAAAAATAGGCTCATCATATGCTTGAGACCTTCATGTTATGACGGTGGGTGGTATGGCCATGTGTGAGTATATGTGCATGTTATGCAAATGCCTCTCATACACAGAGCTAGGGACTGGGAGCAAAGCCAAGGGCAGATATTAATGAGACATTTGATTAAGATCAAGCCCGGCCCACTCATTTGAAGTGTGTGTTAACAAAGCAGCAAGAAAAGGGGCCTGAGTGCCAGTTCTCTAAGAACATGTGGGGGGCAGCCCCAGTGTGTGTGTGTGCTGGCCGGGAGGCAAACATTCACATTTCCAGCTGCTGGGAACCAGATGAGAGAGTGGCCCATGTCACACCACTGCTGTGGGTGAGGGAACGGGCCTCTTGAAGAAAACATTTCAGATAAGATCTACAGGCCAGAGCAATGCTCCCGGGAAGTTCAAAGGCCGGCAGAGAGAATGCAGCTCTCTCCAAAGGCTAGTGTTGGCCTTTCCTTCCCTGGGGCACTCTGGTTGAGGCTGACAGCTCTGCGTGGAGAACTGAGACTGAGAGGAATTATAAAAATGACCAGAATGAGGCTGTCCCTGGGTCTCCAAACAAGACAAAGCTGCCTGTGTCTAGTAGCTCTGACCACCCTCTTGCCTCCAGGAAGCAGGATGCACCACAGGCTCTCAAACTTGGGCCTTAATTAATCCTTCTGTGCCTCCCATGCTCTGAGCATGAGCTGCAGGCAAGGGTGCACGCAGAAAATCTTACATCTAGAACATCTGAGGACTCGAATCACACTCAGGGACATCTTGGGCAATAAACATGAACCAAGTCCATCTTTCACATAGTTTGTTAATGAGCTCTCACATTCTGCTGGGGAGAAATTCTATCTGGGAAAGATAGGTCATATGATGAGAGAGATAATGTGGCGTTTGGAGGGAGGGGACAGGTAGAAGTTTGCAAGATAGAAAGAGGGAGTGCAGTCTGGCTGCAATTACAATTTTGCATCAAGGATATCAATGTATCAAGATGAGGTTGATGATGATGGTGATAATAACACCACTATTTTCTGAGCACTTCCTATGAGCGAAGCCCCCTGAGTACTTTACTCTCTCTCTCTAAAAAGGAAAAGAAAAAAGAAAAAGAATGGTTTTGGTTTTGAGGGAAATCTTGGGAGGAGTTTAAAGCCTAAAGAAAATGCAATGAAAGAACTCTAGATCATTCCAAGGAGAGAGAGTGATGTAGGGAATTTTACAGG
>NC_138382.1:24946221-24961677 GCF_054177405.1 Leptonychotes weddellii | reverse complement strand
GGGGGGGGGGCGGGGTTCCATGTGGAGGCCTCAGCAGGACCACCATAGTGGGCACCTTTCAGCCCAATTATACACGACTGGAGAGTATGCGTGCTATGTCTCTCAGTGTTGTTTTGTGACACTGACCAACTGTCTTCACTGTGCAGATCCTCCCCCCCTTATTTTTTTTTTAATTTTGCATGGATTTCTTTTTATAGAAGATCTATTCCAATATTATAGAAGTGTTCCATGGACCATTCTAGAGGAAACCACATGCTGGTCTGAGTGCTGTTGGTGGTAGCTAATATGAGACAGCCTCTTCCTTCAGGGATCTCACACTTCCATTTCTGAGGCAGGATCGACTCACATCACACAACTAGAGAACAAAACAGAGTTCCTTCTAACCTATCAGCTGCTTCGTGCAAATGGAAAAACAGAGATGCCCCCTACTCCAAGGGGTTTTAGCCCTGCTCCAGGTACACTGCTGAAGGGCAGAAAGCATGGATGGGATTTTTATCTCATTTCATCCTCTTGGCAAGGTGCCCTTGTGCAGTGAACAACTTACACAATCTTATATGAAAATAAGACCCAATAAATTAAATTTAATCAAATTTCAGTATGTTTATTACCAATAGCTGAAAAGAAGACAACTGGGCTATAATTATCAAAGAACATTTCACACTTAAACATCTAAATCTACCAAAGCTCACTTTACCTGTTCTTTATATTCTGCCTTCTTTCTTACTTTAACATATGGATCATCTGTGCTTCTGTCTTAAGGGTGCAATCTCATTCCCTCTCACTGACTCAGAGACCTCACACCTTCACTTGACCTGCCTCTTAGAGCATCATCAGTTTCCTCTTTCTATTAAATAGTTCAATCAATAAACAAATGCTGGACTTTCAGCTTAAGAAACAAACGTTGATCTCATCTTTTCCAACTGTTGCCCCAATTCTCTCTGCTCCACTTCTCAGCAAAACTCCTGAAAAAGTTGTCTATATTCACCATCTCCATACCCCCGCCCTTTTGATTGTCTTGCCCTTCGCAAGCCTGGCACAGGCCATGGCCAGCCCCTCACCTACAACACTGGTACCCGGCACTTCCTCTGTCCTCTACCCTTGGCCTTTGGGCTTCAGTCACAGCCAAGAGAGAAAGAGTCCCAGTGTATCACATGACCATCAAGAAGCTCTAATTCTGGAATGCAATTAGACTCCCTGAGGTTTTTTTTCCCCATTGCCTTCAAGGTCCTCATTCCTCCTTTTCTTCATTTGTATTTTTTTTTTTAAAGATTTTATTTATTTATCTGAGAGAGAGAATGGGAGACAGAGAGCATGAGAGGGGAAAGGTTAGAGGGAGAAGCAGACCCCCCGCTGAGCAGGGAGCCCGATGTGGGACTCGATCCCGGGACTCCAGAATCAAGACCTGAGCCGAAGGCAGTTGCTTAACCAACTGAGCCACCCAGGCGCCCCTTCCTTTGTATTTAAATATCTGTCACCACCAGTCTTTCCTTGTCTTAAATGCCTTTTGGAAACTTTGAGTTTGAGGCATAGAAGCCCCTAAGGTCACAGCTTCCATATACCTGCAGTGCCCAGACAGATGGTGTGAATGAATGAGACTGTTAGAAGAAGCAGGTCATAAATAAAGAAGATTGACACTGGGCTTAGAGTTGGGGGTGCAATAGGGAGTAGTGGGACCACAGTCAGCTGCAAGGGGGCAGCCACTGTCCTATCTGAAGAGGACAGCTACTGACTAGTTAAGGCCTACTATTGCTCTACTAGACTGTAAGGTTTAATGTTGCCCCAAATTTTGATATTTCAAGAGAAGCCATAAATCTGGCTTTTTATGTGAAATCTCTGAGTCTTTAAAATGTTGGCTACAAATTCAGATTGTCTACCCAAAGCTGTGTGGACCAACCAACCAGAAGTTCATGAAAATACGTATGAGGACTGGAGCTGGCCTCTGGCTTCCCCTTTGTAACTTTGGTCTGATGTTTTCATACTGAGTTCAACCTCCTTTGGATTATGTCTCTCAGTTCCCCACAATTTCATTATTTCCTCCTCATTCTCTCAAGCTCTTTTCTTGGTTCTTGGAAATTAGAACCAGGAGATAGATGGACAGAAAGCAATGTTTTATCCCACACACTAAACTTAGAGCTTTGTTACTGATTCTCATTATAATTGTGAGTCAAGATTTGTTGCCCTTTTTCCTTCTTTAGCTTGTTTCTGTTCTCAATCAGAACACAAAGCATAAAGTTCCAGGGTGACCTACCAGATGACAGAACCACCCAATGGAAATCAGTCCCATTGTTTGTGAACTGAAAAGCCCCAAGCATAAGTCTGACTAGAAAATGAAAAGGCAAATGAGACAAGTTCTGGGCAGAAAAGAACCAGGACCCAGCAGTTCTTTCCTCATTTCACATGAGTATCGCCAGTGAAAATTCCGAAATAAGTCAGAGAAAGACATGTATCATATGACCTCACTGATATGAGGAATTCTTAATCTCAGGAAACAAACTGAGGGTTGCTGGAATGGTGGGGGGGTGAGAGGGATGGGGTGGCTGGGTGATAGACATTGGGGAGCGTATGGGCTATGGGGAGCACTGTGAATTGTGTAAGACTGTTGAATCACAGACCTGTACCTCTGAAAAAAATAATACACTATATGTTAAAAAAAAAAAAAGATAGCAGGAAAGGAAAAATGAAGGGGGGGGAATCAGAGGGGAGATGAACCATGAGAGACCATGGACTCTGAGAAACAAACTGAGGGTTCTACAGGGGAGGGGGGTGAGGGGATGGGTTAGCCTGGTGATGGGTATTAAAGAGGACACGTTCTGCATGGGGCACTGGGTGTTATACGCAAACAATGAATCATGGAACACTACATCAAAAACTAATGATGTAATGTATGGTGATTAACATAACATAATAAAAAAAAAGTAAAAATAAATAAATATTCCCTTCTGGAAAAAAAAAAAAGAAAATTCCTTCTATGTTATTTCTAAGAATAATGGCTGTTCGAGCAAGGGTTGAGTCTGGGGACCATGTACGGTCAGCAAGGCTATCCTTACACGCATTCACCTAAATTTCAGGGGCCTAGAAATTAAGAAAACTCCAATATTAACCAGTAAAGCTAGCAAAAGACCCCTCCCTTATCCCTTTAGGTTAAAAGGTTAGCCTGCCCTAAATTACAATATTCCTTAGGAAGAAGCCATGATATTCATGTACCTTAGTATCAAGTAGGTTTTGAACCATTCCTGAAAGTCTTATTGCAGGGAGAAGTTTCACCAGGATGTGAGAGGGACATCTATTTCAGAACTGAAGGCATTTCGGAGAGCGTTAGTCCTCACTGATACCGGCATGCACCCTCCTGTTTCCCATGTTCCTTCCCAGTTAAGCTGATAACATGACTAGTTTGGGCCAATGAAATCATACTTCTAGTTAAAGTGGTTATGTATCTGGTACTCCTTTTATCCTCTCTCTTCTGCTCACATGACTGCAAGCATTTGGCTCAGACAGCAAAGTCACACGATGATTCCAGAGTCACTGCTTTGGAGGATAGCTGCCATGGACCTCAGGGCAGGAATAAGAAATAAACTAGTAGTAAGTCACTAGAACTTGGGGATAATTGTTATAGCAGCTATCATTACTTTCTGTCACTAATACAAAGAGAAAATGGAAAGACTAGAGAAAATTTACCCTTAAGCCTTCCACTAGCCCCTATGTTGAGTTCCAGGAAAGGGAAGCTATTTACTAATCTGCCCATACAGGAAAAAGTGCAACTTATAACGATCACTGCCAGGTCCTGAGACAATGTCCACCTTTTCTCTGGGATTGTGTTATTCGGACTTGCAGCTCTTTGAGACCCATCTCCAAGGTGGCTCTCCACTGAAAAACTCACATGATTACCACAGTTTCTTTTTAACATTGTTGGAACACCCCGTGCAGTTCTGCTGAGAAAGTATAGCTCACATCAAGGTTGCCTGTGAGCTCAGGCAATGAAAAGTTGTTTTGAAAGAAAAGTGTCTCTCCAAAGCCCAGGTGGAACAAAAGAAGATTTACGCCTGACTGCAAGAAAACTATGCTGTCTGCCCTAGGTGATGGAAGAAGGAGAGAGAAGCCGTGACTTTGGTCCTTCTGCTTGTTTTGTTCAACTGGTTTGACATAGTTTTAGCACCAGCTTCAATTCCAGAGAAGCTGATTCAGAATGATGAATTTGGTTTTCAGACTCCAGTTACGGAAGGTGAACCCCTGAACTTCTGATCATCCAGATACAAAGAGAGACCCTGAACTCAATTTAATAGGTAACTAAGAGAAAGAACAACAAAGGCCCATTAAAAGAAAGAAACAAACAAAAAAAGAAGAGCAGGAAGAAGGGGTGCGTGCCCTTCCTTCTTTATTTGACACAAATGCAGAGAGATGTGTATGTTTGGCGACGCTGGAATCCAGGATCCCATTATTTGTAGAGAGTTCTTCTGGAGTTTCTGACTCACTTTCTCCCTCAGTCTGTCAGAATTTGTGGATTAACTTGTTACCCTCAGCTCACCAAATCAGACAGGTACAAAGAACTCTACTTCCTGATGACTGAGCACCAGGCCAGTAGGAAACATAAACTTGGGTCTTTCTGGGGCCAGAAGGACTAGGAG
Organism: Leptonychotes weddellii; assembly: GCF_054177405.1. NCBI lineage: Eukaryota > Metazoa > Chordata > Mammalia > Carnivora > Phocidae > Leptonychotes > Leptonychotes weddellii. Next base: position 24,957,055 of record NC_138382.1, on the reverse strand, counting down.
TTAGGGAGCACACCAGCATGTATCAGCTCCAACACATGTCCTCACTCATGACACTGCTCCAGATTTGACACCAAACAAGGAGAAGCCAGCCAGCCCCATTTGAACAAGCTCACCGCCTGGCTGGGGGGAGTGGGGCACCGTGATTGACAGTCTACCAAGTCGGGTGAGCTAATTCCCTGGAATGCACAGAATGGGGATGAGGTAATTTCCTGGAAAGGAAATGGGGTGCTATTAGCATGAATGGGGAACAGCAAAATTGACAAATGTCCACCCCACCTCCTCACTAAACTAATATATTTGATTTTAACCCAAGGCTCTTGGAGACAGATTGACATTTGCGGAGAAGCAGGAAAGGGTCCCTTGACCTGATCATAAAGGAGAGAGCACCATCCCATAAAACATCCCAACACTGGAAACTTACAAGGTACCTGTATGTATATTTCCTCCTGGGAAACCATTAGTCTCCTATTTCACAAACTATGAGAGGCAGGCAGGGAAGAGAGAAACCCTGCCCAAGATTATCAGGTAAGCAGAAAGCCTGCCAGGCGCCAAGGAACTCAGGCATCTCTCCCCACTGCAGGGAGAATTCATGAGTATCTCTGTGGAGCTCCTCACTGCCATTGGAAACCTTTCCCAAAGCACACATCCTCCTGGGGGTGGGATATGCAGCTGGAGGACAGGCCTTTCTGTTGACTGTTACCACAAAAGTTTGAGGGGTTAGGCAGTGGCTTGGGGAGCGGAAGGGACCCAAAATGAAAAATTTCAAAGGTGAAAATATTTTCCTGAAAATACAGTGTCTGTGTGCAGTTGGTGCCAATATAACTGACCTTCTGTCTTGAGTTGGAGCTGGGAATGGATCTTTTACAGGAAAGAGGAAATGCATGGGTGTGGAGCTGCCAGCAGCAAAGGAAGTTTCCAGGCGACCTGTCTTGGCGCAATTTATAGACACAAGTCTCAGAAGGGCTGTAGCAGGGCTGCGGAGAGGGGGTGATTTGTGGGTTGTGGAGCCTGGCACCTGGCATCCATCCATGCTGACTTAACTCAGCGTGCACGTGTATCACCCCTATGCACAGCAGTATCTGGGCAGTTGGAATGCAAAGAACAGAAGGAAAATGCACTCATCCCGAGGGGAAATAAAAAATGGAACCCAGAAAGGAGCAAAAACCGTGATTGTGTGGAAGGGGAGCTGGAGGAAATGGCTGGAGGGTAATGAGCCTCCTATGGCCTAAGACTTGACTTAAAGCAGCTCATTAAACTTGCCCTTCCATCCCAAAGGACACATAGGACAGACCCTGCAAAGGTCTTCTGGAAAGAAGGCAAGTCCCTCTCAGCCATTAAGTTGGGTCCACTGGGAAATGAACAAAGGGACAGAACCAAATCACTTGACGCCCATCGCCAACCCCAAGGCTTCCCTGCAGGACAACAGAGACCAGAAAGAAGCTGCCCATAGCTCTTCAGCGAGAGCCAGTTAGACAGCAAGGCCTGACAGTCCACACACGTCCTGGGGGAGAGGCCACGCAGTGTTTACAGAGCCTGGCGGCCAGTGCCAGAGCTAACAACCCACACGCACGGCCCATCTGGGCAAGCTGGAAAAAGTAAACTCGTTTCCTCTGGGTCTCGATGGCTGCAGCTGAAAACATTCTGCACAGCCACATTTGCTTCCCTCCTCTCGGATTCCTTCCAGAAAACCCACACGTCTGTATACACACTTTAAAATAAATATGCATAAAAGCAGAATCCAAGCTGAGGGTGGGGGGCGGGGAGGTCCTCTGAGGTTCTTCTGTGGGTGGACCCTGCCCCAAAGCTGCTCTGCTCCCCCAGGAGAGACGCCCTGGATGGGCTCTAATTTTCTCTCACATTTTCGAGAAATGTGAGAACTCGTTCGAATATCATACCTGCTTTGTGGTTCGCTATTCAACACAAACCCAATTTTGAGGTCTGCAGCACAAATTTTCTCCCCCCAAAGACATCTACAAACTTCTGAACTCGGCTCAGAGGGTGAAAAAGCCTGAGTTTCTTCTCAAGATCATTGGAAACCCTCCAACCCAAGACCCATCCCCACCCCCCAACTTGACCAAGGGTTTTCCTTCCCACTAAGACAGCAAAAACCAAAGACTGCTCTTTGCAAGCTTATCCTTGTCCATTGTCCAAATCCAGTCTCAGACTGACGCCACAGATCACAGGGATGGAAAATGCCAGCCTGAGTTCTGGAAGGCTGAGGATGAGTAGGCTGCCCTTTTGACACATTGTGGACCCTAAGATGCACTTGGGGCAAGGAAAAGAGTGAGGTTTGAAGCCAAGCTAATTCACGGTGCAGCTGAACAATGACAAAGGGGCTACAGTTTGGCCAACGGGCAGAGGAAGTGGAGAATAATACTTAACACAGCTGCCAGGGAGTCAGCATCTGGCCGTGTCACCTGGAAGCGAGACTGTGGACCCATCACTTAGCTTCATCTTTCACTTGGGTACCTAGAAAATGGCCAAGGTCTTAATTGTCACATTCATGAAGCTCAAGGTTATAGTAATGGGCATACTGGTGAGAATGCCAGGAGCTGGCATCGTGCCCCTAAAACATCAGCCTCCCAGACCGGCACCTGCCGAGGGCCCTCCTCTGCCTGGCAGACACCTTCCGCCATCTGTCAAGGTCTAGCTCACACGTCACTCCCTCTTTAAGCTCCACCCACCCAAGCAGATCTAGTTGCCCCTTGCCTGGTCCCTAAAGCTGTGGCCTCCTAAATTTTTGGTTTGCGTGCTCCCTAGAAGTGGTTTGAAAATCCATACACCCTCTAGCACAGTTTTAAGATGACATAAAAAAAATTTACTGGAAGTTTAAATAGTTCCAGAGGATGTCATTTCCTTAGTATTGTAAATATTAGCATTTTAAAATAAAATTATTACATCGCTCTTTAAATGTTGCCAATGGAATCTAAGTACCAGAGCAATTCTATACTCTGAAACTTATCGATTTTAAAAATACATGAAAAGTGTTCTCTTTTTATTTTTTTATTTTTTATTTATTTATTTATTTTTTAAAGATTTTATTTATTTATTTGGAGAGAGAATGAGACAGAGAGCATGAGAGGGGGGAGGGTCAGAGAGAGAGGCAGACTCCCTGCTGAGCAGGGAGCCCAACGTGGGACTCGATCCCGGGACTCCAGGATCATGACCTGAGCCGAAGGCAGTTGCTTAACCAACTGAGCCACCCAGGCGCCCAAGTGTTCTCTTTTTAAAGTTTATTTATTTACTTATTCATTTTTAGGTAATCTCTATGTCCAATGGGGCTCAAACTCATGACCCCAAGATCAAGAGTCACATGCTCTTCTGACTGAGCCAGCCAGGCACCCCCATGAAAAGTCTTCTTTATCAACTTATTCGTCCATTTTCTCCTTGAACTCACATTTCCATTCTACTTACTTCTTTGTACATTTTAACAATTGTCATATACTTTCATGTTGGAAAGTTTTTTTCACAAATGATCATCACACCATTCTTTTCTGCAACAGAAAATGTAAATACATTGAAATTTTAATTCATTATCACTGTAAGTCTAAAAGTTTTAAGCAGCTTTTTCTAGACCAACTTATAACTTCAATAATTATCAGAGGGGTGCCTGGGTTGCTCAGTCGGTTAAGCGTCCAACTCTTGATTTCAGCTCAGGTCACAATCTCAGTGTCTTGGGATCGAGCCCCACGTCAGGCTCTGTGCTGAGAGCAGAGTCTGCTTGTCCCTCTCTCTTTGCCCTTTCCCCCTGCTCATGCTCTCAAATAAATAAATAAAATCTTTAATAATTATCAGAACACAATCAAGAGAATATATTATACATATATATTTTTCAAATAAATTATCTATACACATTATAGATTTTCATAAATAATAATTAAGCATAAGCGTAAATTTTATTAAAAATTCACCTCTTAAAGAATTTAAATGGCACCTTTTTTTTCAATTAGATGTACCATGGATGAAAATTATTCATTGCTAAGATGAGATATGGTACAGAGTCACTTCTATTCCTATTTAACATTTCTAAATAGAAAACTCTGAGAAATCTTGTTCTCCCAAAAATAAGATATGAAGGAAAGAAGTTTTATGATGCCAAAAATTCCATAACAATCTCTAAAGTTAGTAGTGACCTATTAGCTGGCAAATGAGTTTGGTCTTCCTTCAATTTTGTTGAAAGAAAAGAATTAGAAACCATAAGAGCTGAAAATATATTTGTTACCCAGTCATTAGTCATTTGCCTTCCTAATTCCGGGAAAGACACCAAAAAGGCTGTACCCAAACTTCCCAGATGACTGCTAATTATACCTGCTACTCATTTATGTAGAGGCCCCTTATTTAAACTGAAAAGGTTGGGAAAATTAAAATACTTGTTACTTCAATACAATGTTGCCAATACAATATTTTTTTTACTTTTTAAATTGAAATATAATGCACATATTATAAAACTCACCCCTTTAAAATGCATAATTTAGTGGGTTTTAGTATCTTCACAAAGTTATGCAATCATTACCACTATCTAATTCCAGAACATTTTCATCACCCCAATTAAGAACTCCTGCACTTATGAGTACTATTCTTCATCCTCCATCCCCCACCTCCAGCCAATACAATTTTTAATAAAATTATTTTATTTCATCACATGCTTTAAATATATTTTCATCTAAAGCTTGGATTTTCAGATTTAGCTGATTTGGTTCAGGGAAATGTCTGCTCTATAACCTGTCTGGCAAAGCAGTCCACATTGTCAAGCCAAGCAGCCAAACCAGATTTAGTTTCAGTTAAAGAAAAACTGATTTCAGTTTCAAATATATGTGCTAATACCCAACCCTAGCCAACAACCTTACTTCTCAATTTGAATTCTGAGATGAGTGATCAATGCATAGGCAAATAAGTGGTAGACCAGCTGTCCGTCTTAGAAATCAAGAAGGTGTAACACCACATTGTGAATTAATTGTCTTGATGAAGTAGACCTTTGCTATTGCTTATTGGTGCCCTCTTTACTTCATGTTTGAGAATCTTTCTTTAGGAGGTATATATTCTTTGACATTATTTTGAGGATGGAAGAGGAGAGATTGTTGAACAAAAATCTTCATCACTCCCACTGCCTCACTCTACAAAACATCTGAATTCACAGGCCCAAATACTTCCTTTCTGGGCACCACATTTCACCCGTGGCAGAATTGCATACAACACAGTGAAAGTGTGGTAGACATAATGATATGCCATGAAGATCGCCTCCAAAGAAACCCTGGCTACCCAACTGTGGGAGGTGAGCAAGCAGATGGCCTCCAACTGTTAACTCCTTCAGAGCTGGCCTCAGCTTCAAGAAAGCCAGCCTGGTGTGCCTTTCCTGCCCAGTGAGGACCACTCTGGTGGCCAGTACCTAACTCCCCAAGGGTTGCCAAGGCTTTGTCAGGCCTGCATCTCAGTCTGACTTCTGCCCAATCCTGCTTCTTCCCTTCTCCCTTGGCAGGTATTGATCCCTAAAAGTGTCTGGCACCCCAAACTCTGTTTCAGCTTCTGCTTCTAGAGAACTCAGCCTGTAACAGAAAGACACTAGGTTCTCTGCAGGTCAGTGGTGTCCAGTTACAGAAGTTTTGCCAACCCCAATATGTTGAATCATAATTTTATTGCCCCAACGACTTTTACACCCCTGTGCAAGACCCCATGGAGGGACTCATAATGAGTGAAAGCCCATACCTGTCTTTAGCCAGGTGAATCGGGAGTTGAGGAAGGTGATGGGCTTACCCCATCACAGCCATTTTTCAGTCAATGTGGAATTTGAGCATCTGAAGTTGATTCTCTGAAAACCAACTCAGCCCACATACACCCTGGGAGGTCTTTGGATTCACACTCCAACTCAAAACTCCTGCCTATACAAGTTGTCTGCCCTAATAATCACGCACTGTATTTTAATTGATCTACGTGAACACCTTTCTTCTCCATCTCATGGAGAACTTACTGGAAAGGACTGAGTTTCATTCATTTAGTCAGTCAGTCAATCATTTAATCAGTCAACAATAACTTTTTTTTTTAACAAATATGTCCTGAATACTCACTGTGTGCTGAGGGTACATAGGTGAGTGACACCTGACATCTACCTGTTGTAGATGAGGCTGCCCCCAAGAAGCTCACAGTTTTGTAAGAGAAGCAGAAAAGAGTGAGTGGAGTGGAAAGAAGCCAATGACGTAGAGGCATGACAACCAAGGCAGACCTAGACTCAGTCATATTGAGAAAGGAAAATGATCTTTATTACTTTAACTCCTTTGAAATATCAATGTTTCCTTGAACAAAGTAACCATTGTGAGCCGCTTCTCAAATAGAATTGTATTTAACTGAAGTAAATAATGGAGAAATATTGGAGCACCAAGAATTTCCCCCTTTAGTTTGGGTATTTTCAAGCATAGATTTTAGTAAGTAATTTATTTACAGAGTTAGTAAAATACCACCTAATTTAAATTTTTTATCTCAGACTCCTGGTAATTAATGGTACTTTTCTCCTTTTTGCCAATTTTCACTTCAAATCTCAAAGTACTCTTAAAGAAAGGTAAAATTAAATAACAACAATAAGAGTTAATGCTTATTGAGAACTTATTATGTTCACTCAGCTAAGTGCTTTTAACTTTCATTATTACCTACTCCTCGAAATAAGCCTATGACTCACATGCCATTATTGTCTTGACTTTATAAATGAGGAATCCAGGCTTGGAGAGTTCAAGGAGCTGCTTGAGGGTGCTCTGCCAGCAGGTTAAAGGGAGCAGAGTGTCTAACCCTCACCTGGCTGCATGTCTCTCCTGACTCTACCTGAGATACTGAGGACTGAGAGTCCTTCTCTGGCTTTTCAAAGCACCACAGTCCATACTGCCCCAATAGAATGAAAAGTCACAGGCCAGTGTCACCTGCAAAGTCCCAGGCTAAAAAGGAACCTCATCTACAGGCAGGTGATTAGAAGAAAGATTTTTCAGTAGCCACTTAAACTGTAGCTGTCTCTGGACAAACCCATTTCCAAAATAACAGAAAATGTTTCCCAAAGTCCCCCTCTTCTCTGTGACTTCTTAATGCTGGAGGCACAAGGCTCTTCTCTCAATGATATCTATATGCTGAAGTGGGGCACTGGTATCTCCAACCTGAGCCTCACCCCTAAACTCCAATCATATGTATCCACCAGCCCCTTTCGACATTACTACTTGGGTGTTTAAAAGGCTCCTCACAGGGCGCCTGGGTGGCTCAGTTGGTTAAGCGACTGCCTTCGGCTCAGGTCATGATCCTGGAGTCCCTGGATCGAGTCCCGCATCAGGCTCCCTGCTCAGCAGGGAGTCTGCTTCTCCCTCTGACCCTCCTCCCTCTCATGCTCTCTGTCTCTCATTCTCTCTGTCTCAAATAAATAAATAAAATCTTAAAAAAAAAAAAATTAAAAAAAATAAATAAATAAAAGGCTCCTCACACTTAACATGTTCAAAAGAGGGTTCCAAGAGTCCCCCCGAAAGCCCTGTCCTTCCAACCTTCCATAGACTTAGTTCATGGCAACTTCATCTTTCTATTCTCTGGGGAAATTTAGGTTCATTTTGACTTCATTTTTTTTTCAAGATTTATTTATCTATTTTAGAGAGAGAGAGAGCAGGAGGAGGGGCAGAGGGAGAGAGAGAATCTCAAGCAGACTCCCCGCTGAGCACAGAGCCCAACGACATGGGGCTCGATCTCATGACCCTAAGATCATGACCTGAGCCAACATCAGGAGTGAGATGCTTAACCAACTGAGCCATCCAGGTGCCCCCAGTTCATCTTGACTTCTGCTTTCCCTCACACTCTACCCAAAATCCATCACATCTATCAGAACCCAGTCACTGTCATCTCCCTTTCAATTACTGCTCTGGCTCCTAGTCTCACTATTTCTGTCCTTGCCTCTCCTGTGTCTATTCTCAATACCAGTCAGTGATTGCAGAGCATATGACTTCACTGGCCAAACCCTTCATGGCCTCCCATTTTACTGAAAGGAAAAGCCAGACTCCTTTCGATGGGCCATTGGGCCCTGAACAGTGAGCATCACGGACCCATTCTGCCTCCACAGCCCTCACCCCATAGTCCCAGTAACATGACCTCCTTGCTGTTCCCTCTGCCTTGAATGTTCTCCCTCAGGTACCTGCCTGACTTATCCCTCACAGTCTTCACATCTTTACCACATGGACCCCTTCAGCAACACCTCTCCAGCCACTCTGCTCAGAAGTACAACTCCTGCTCTTCCCGTCCCTCCCCCCACCCATCCCTCCTCCCTGCTTTTATTCTTCTTCTCAGTACTTACCACCATATGACACTCCACACTTTTGCTTAATAACCCTGCATCCTCTGCCATTTGGACAGAGAGATCTTGTCTGCTTTGGGCACTGCTCTCTTTCCAGGGCCTGGCATGCAGGAGGTGCTCAATGGAGACTAAGGAGTCATGTTGCAGGAAAGCTGAGAGGGGCTGCCCCACAGTCCAAGGTTTGGGATTTGTTCCCTTAAAGCCAGCACACCTTAAGCCAAAGCTTTGTGTTTGTTGAGCTTACCCTTCCCTGAGAGGTGGGCAAGTCAGTTCCTTGCCTTCGGGATGCGCCCACTGGAATCAGAACTGCTAGTCGAGATGCTACCTTTCAAGTAGCTCCAATTCCCCAGCAAAGTTGTTTCATGACTCATAACCCATAAAGGAGGTGAGAACAGGATTTTGCCAAGGCTGGAGGCAGACCCTTGGCTGGAGACCCAAACTCTCTGCACCTTGGTCTCCCCATCTCCCATAGGAAGACAACAAAAAATGAAAATGCCTGCCTTGTCCACTCAGGGAGGTATTATGGGATCAAATGGAATCAGGTCTAGGAAAGGCTCAGAACTGTACTCCCCACTGTTAATATAAGTTCATTTGTGACCTGTGCCTGCAAGGTGTGCTTTCTTGATGAGTACGGTTTACCCCAGGAGCTCACCAAGGACTTTAGTAAACTACCTGACACTTCATTACCTCAGTGTGTCTCTCCATGAACAAGGCAGGGAAAAACCATCACTAGCTGTGATTCACTAGCTAAAGAGGAATCCATGCAGGTCTCTCTCTCTCTCCCATCCCATTTTCCCCTCCCTCCCTCCCTCCCTTCCTCTCTCTCTCTCAATTTCTTTCTCTCTCACACACACACACAAACACACAGAGAGAGAAAGCCAAATAAAACTGGCATCCTGTATTCTTGATTTCCCTCTTGATAATCTATCTTTCTAACAACTCCTGCAGAAATTTCTGAGTGGATCAAAGGGAACCTCTCCCAGGGAAACCCACGGCCAGACCCTCCCTCACCAGTGGCCACTGATGAAGCATCTAAGAACGAGCCAGTCTGCAGTCATTTCCCTTCCTTACACAGCCCAGCTCACTCACCCCACTCCCAAACTCTGCCAACAGGAGAAATAAAGAACGACCAAGCAAAGAGATTTATTTCAGACTCCCCACTTGGCTAAGACCCCTCCAATCACAAACTTCCTCTTTTCCTTCGACAGTTCTCCCATCCAGCCTGTGGGCACAGATATGTTCCTCTCCCTGGTGTAATCCTGTCCCCCTGGCACTTTATTGTGGCTACAGCTTTCAGGGGCCAATACCCACTGAGCACATTGCTTTCACTTTTCTCTCTTTTTAAACATCTCCAAATATCAGGCAGCCTCTAATCCTTCTTATTTAGGTTGGTGGCTTTCACAGGGAGAATGTTGGGGGTTTCTATATGGAAGGTGTTTAGCTTGGCACAGTCACAAATGCATGCCAGCAATTTCGATTCTAAAACCAGTTCTCCCCTTTTGGGTGGCACTGGGGTCTGTGAATTCAGATACTACATTAGATGCCAGAAACCTTCCCCTGCTCCCTTCCTATTAAATCTAGATAGGGAGCAATAAACACCTCCCCTGTCACGTGACTATCTCCCCCTCAAGTAAACATGGACGGGCTGAGCAGAGAGGGAAGTGCCTCTCAGAGCCAAGGCCTGGCCAGTAAAGGAGGGAAGAGAAGATGCTTGCCAAAGACCAATGTTAGGACATGATCCCCAGGGAAGATTCTGGGCGGCCCTGAATCACCCACTGACCTGGTGCAGATTTTTTTTGCCTCTTCTTTTTTTTTTTTTAAAGATTTTATTTATTTATTCATGAGAGACAGAGAGAGAGAGAGAGAGAGACAGAGGGAGAAGCAGGCTCCCATGGAGCAGGAAGCCCGATGCGGGACTCGATCCCAGGACCCTGAGATCATGACCTGAGCCGAAGGCAGACGCTTAACCATCTGAGCCACCCAGGCGCCCCTTTTTTGCCTCTTCTGAAACTCATCTTTGATAGCATCCAAGAGATGGGAATCAAACTCTGTGCCTTTAAAAGAAGCCGAAAGCAGGAAAGTGTCCCTGTTCTGTTAATTAGTTTGTTTCCAGAATGAGGGTCTCCTTTCAGAAATGGAGAGGTGGCCACCAAGAGAGCAAAAGGTAACCTGACCAAAGCCAGAAATGGGCAGCCATGCCATGGTGTAAATTAAAATCCGGTGGCCCAGAACCCCAGTTCCAATCTTAGACCTTCAAAACAGCCTGCTCTCTGCATTGCCTTTCAGCTAAATTATAACACAGAACAGGAGCCAAGTAAAATTTTTTTCATCTTTAAAAGACTTTCCGGGGCATAAACTCACGGGCTGTGATAAAAATGTATGGGGTGAAGGAAGCAATTTAAGTGGCTGTTGAAAATTCCTGTCTGTATGATTCTGAGAGAGTCATCTCTCAGGTAGAGCCTTGCTGGACACTGGGTTCCCATCAGCTCGGAGAAGGAGAGAATCTAGTCTTTTCAGCCTCTGAATCATAAT
>NC_138382.1:24928510-24945721 GCF_054177405.1 Leptonychotes weddellii | reverse complement strand
GAGATGACTCTCTCAGAATCATACAGACAGGAATTTTCAACAGCCACTTAAATTGCTTCCTTCACCCCATACATTTTTATCACAGCCCGTGAGTTTATGCCCCGGAAAGTCTTTTAGGTATGCTGCTCAGTGATTGTGGAATTAGAGCAAATCAAACCCAGTGTTCTTTGATGGTTCTCTGAAGAGAACCTTCTAGTATATTAGGAATTTCCACTTTCAAAGGTACTCAATTAATACAGAAGAAATAGCATATGTCCTGGGGCAATATGCCTAAAGCAATTTGCGGGGCTGGGGTGTCTACATTGATGGTAAGCGTTGAAAACATTTTCTAGAATTCCATTCTAATTACTTTTAAAACTCCAGCATGGGGGTGCCTGGCTGGCTCATTTGGTAGAGCATGTGACTTGATCTTGGGGTCATGAGTTCAAGCCCCACATTGGGCATAGAGCTTACTTAAAACAAACAAACAACTCCAGCATGATCACTCCCATGGAAATTTAGGATGCTGGGCACTTTCAAATTATAATCCTGCACATCCATTAAGAAGTACTTGTTAATTTGCTCACTCTTTTGCATTTCTGAAAAACTAGAGAATCAGAAAACTTACAAACAGCTAAGGAAATTAATGGCAACCCTCTGTTGAACAGTAATCTTCCAAGGCTGTCAATCTCACAATTAGAGAATCTACTAAAAACATGCTCTTGTAATCGGGGTCTTTTGTTTGTGCCTACCCAATATCTATTGTCTCATCTTCTGATAATGGCACCCATCCCAGTTCTCCTTAGGATCATCCCCCCAACCCTCCTTCTGGTTCATGTGTATTTACCAGGATGCAAGGTCAGACACATGACCATAGCATGGCTAACATATTCCAATCTTCTGGACACAATAATTGGCTGAAGGGTGGGAAGATGATAGACCTAAATCACTCACATCAGAATAATTTGGGAATATGCTAAGCAATTGGAAAACATGTCCCTTTTCTCCCAAGGTTGCTCAACTGTTAGAATATAAACTCGATCTACTGATGTCCATCTTTGCAGTCATTTGAATGAAGTCAGCTCAAAGGGAAACAGCCTAAGAGGTGGAGAAAAAGAAAGACTGATTCCTCATGAAAATCAGCTTGAGCAACTAGATTAAGTCATGCCTGGAGTTCTAGACTCTTCAGTTAGATAAACCAACAGATTCCCTTTTGCTTATGTCTTATTGTGATTAGGTTGATGTCTCTTGTGACTATGAGTCCTGACTAATGCAGCGTAAATGATGGTATGATAATAGTAGCTACCATCTACTGAGCACTTAGTATGTGCCAGGCAGACTAAACATATATCCTCTCTAAGCTTTACAGCCGTGGATGATGGACATTATAAGACTGATTTTCCTGGTGAGAAAACTGAGGTTCAGAGAGGTAAATGGTTTGTCCAAGATCACACCATTAATAAGTTGCAGAAATGAGATTTGAACTCAGGTTTTCCCACCTCCAGAATCCATATTCTTTTCCCTACACCAACTGTCCCGTCAAGGAAAAGACAGCTGCCATATATTGGCAGCAAGGAATAAAGATTGTTCCCAGGCATGACTGGCTTATCAACGATTTTATCAAAATAAAATGTTGGGTGCCTGGGTGGCTCAGTTGGTTAAGCGACTGCCTTCAGCTCAGGTCATGATCCTGGAGTCCCGGGATCGAGTCCCGCATCGGGCTCCCTGCTCGGCAGGGAGTCTGCTTCTCCCTCTGACCCTCCTCCCTCTCATGCTCTCTGTCTCTCATTCTCTCTCTCGCAAATAAATAAAATCTTTTTAAATAAATAAATAAATAAATAAATAAAATAAAATGTAATTATTTTTAATTGGACCATTCCTTTGGTCTTCCAAATCCTCCTCACACTCACCAGTCATGTCCACTTTTCGCCAAATCTTTTACTGAGTTGTGTGACTTCAATACCCAACAAGGAAGTCTGGCCTTTCTTGCCGTTCCAGTAGGAAGGAAGGAAGGAAAGGTACATGAGATCCAGGCCCCTCATGCTCTGTTAGACTGTGTGGTTTGGACTCTTGGATTATTAAGACTGCAGCCCCATTACACAGTCAAGGGAGAGGAGAAAACTGTACTCTGACAGCAGGTCTACTTGCCGACTCTAAGGTCCCATCCAGACACTGGAGTTGGCCCCAGAGGAAGACAGCTTGTACTTCAGCAGGCATGTGGCTGCCCAAACCTTGGGAATGTATGAGTCAACCCCATTGAGGAGTGTCATCTTCAGTGAAGAGATTATCTGGGATTATCAGAGATTAAGGGGAGGGGGAAAAGGAATACCTGTTTAATCCTGTGGCTAATGAGTTGAGAAGGAATTTTCTGTTAAAACGAATCTGCCTGCTTTACAGACCACAAGTCTCTTTTCTCCCTTTGGCCTGAGGCAAAACCAGACTCTCATGTCAGTTATGGGAGCACTTGCATAAAACCTGCTTGCCAGGGTCCCACACTGTGCTCATCATTTCCTCCAGAACACTTTCTTTAGTCCCTAGTAAAATCCAGATGTGTCTGGAAAGAAAGACGCTTTAAGCCTTTACCATTTAGTTTTCCTGTAGCAAAACTGATTAAAGACACTTAAAAAGGAGGGAATTGATGGAGTAAAAGGCCTATGAGAAAGTGAGGAGCCGCCAACCCTGGGGGGAAAGGCTTCCCTACTTAATACTAAGGCTGCTGCTCACCCAAACCCTAAGGGCAATGGGAATTTGGCAAAGCCAAATTTGTTTTGCTTCAAAGTCAAAGACTGAAGTTACAGAACTGCAGCAAGGAGCCTCCGAGCCTCAGTTGTTCAGGGGATGGTCAATGCAGAGTTGTCAAAAAGGCACCCCTCAAGCGTGGTCATTACAATGAGCTGCTTTCTCTTTTCTAACTATTATTTTTAATTTAGTGTTTAATTGCAAAAATAATACACAAATCCACTCTACTTTTAAAAATTAAAATATTTGGTTAATTCTGAAGTCCACCACTCCAATCCCAACCCCTGAGGTAGCCAAAGTTAGGAGTAACTCCTGCTAGATCCATGTGTGCACCCATGTATATATACAAGTGTGTGCACATATATGCTATCAGACACTTTATAGTATTTTTGTGGGAATTATGTGTCTTTACATAAATGCTATGCTACCCTTCTCTGATTTGTCTTTTTTGCTCAGAGAAGCATCCTGGGGATCCATGTTGAAAGCCACTTCGACCTTCCACCTGGACTTTTTGAAGCAGAGCCAAGTACGGTGAAATTGAGCTGCATTAGTTCATCCACTCACTTTGTTCCTGCTATTTCTTTCTCGCTGAGGTCAAGTCAACATTCCTTCATCATCATTACTTAAGCCACATTGGGTCCCAGTTAAGTCTAGGTAGAAGGACATGACTACTGTGGTCCATGAATGTCCTTCAGTACCCTCCCACCCCTGTGAAAACCCACCAGCTTCTCTGCCAGGGGGCCTGAGGAGAAGGTGAGTTCAGAGAGACCACAGCCACTCCACAAGAGCCTTCTCTCCCAAAGGCCCATTCTTACTATAGAAGATTCCCAGGAGCTGGGCCTTCTCATGAAATGCAGCAGAGAACAGTGAAAAGGACATGTATTTTTAAATTGGCAGATTTTAAAAAATAAAACGCTTTTCCAAATGCTTTAATTTGAGTCAAAGGAAGAAAAGAAAGAAAATGACATCCAGCCAAGGGCTGTCATGTTCGAAAATGAGAAGGACTGCCTCAAACCAAGATGTAATTCCACCAAAAAATGATGTTCTGAAAATTATATGAGCATTTCAGAGTTAAACAGAAATCACAGGAGTGTGCCCTTGCCTATGAAACATCTAGAATCAATGTGAGCAGTGGTCTTGCTGTCCTCGTTCTGCCAGTATCTTCTCTTATTTACTGGGAATTCTAGTAACAGCTTACTCAGGGACAAAGCCACTACATACATTTAATTCCTCTGCACAGCCTCTGAGATAGAAATGCTATTATCTCTATTTAATGGATAGAGAACAGGGTGCCAACTGAGTGGTCGGAGTTCAAGCACTCAGCCTACATTTTGGGACTCTTTTCTTCACCAAGGTTCCATCTTTGTCTCCTCAGGGAGTGTGTGTCCCACTGCCTCACAGCACTGAGACAACTTCATGACCAGAAACAGAGCTGGGCAGCATCCACGGAGTGAACAGACTGGACTTAGCACCCAAAGGCCTGGCTTATGGTCTATATCTAGCCCTTGAACCATCTCAGCTTCCATTGGTTAATTTGTAAAATGGGCAAAACCATACCGCACTGGGCCAAATGACACAGTGCATGTAAATTATAAATCACTCCACAAATGTTACACAATGCATGTAAATTGTCAACAGCCGACAAACGTAAAAGCTGCCAAGTCCTTGGCAAGAAGCGAGATGAAAACTGGGCATCATAAAGTATCTCACCAAACATTTCCTGAACCCACCAGACCCGCTAAATCAGAGGCTCTGAGGGTGAGGCTCAGCATGTGCCCATGAACGAGACCCACAAGTGATTCTCACGCATGTTCGGGTTCAGGAAGCATACTTCACATTAGTCACAACCCAGTGGATTATTAACATACCTCACAGGGATGCAGAAGAGTCTTTAGGTTAAAGTTGACTCGGGGTGAGGATGGCCCTGTGACCAGGGCAGATGGGGTTCACTCACCATGAGAAGCTGAGGTCTGAGTTTAGCTTGAGAGAACAACAGTAGGGAGAAATTAGTAGTGGGCACCGGAAGCGGGGAGGCATGGGCTGATGAGGGGACCATTGCCTGGCAGTGGGGGTCTCGACTGCTAGGATAACCGTGATATTACATGTGGCTGAGTGTTGTTGCAAGAATCATGCAAGGTACTATAAGTAAAGCACGGGGCAGGTGTTCGGTTAGCTCCTGTGACCTTCACTGGGATTCCCACTACAGCCTCCACACTCCAGCATGGGCTGTGTCCATGCATATCTGTATGAGTCAACTTCTCCCATTCGTGTGTACCCGTGTTGAGAAAGAGGTCAGGAAAGTGCATTTGCATGTTTTAAAACAGGCCCTTTGATCATTCGTAGAAACGCCTATCATCAATAGGAACCTCAGAGGGAAATTGGGGTCCTGTTTTGTGCCCTCCAGGCTTCTGCTAACATTGACCCTGTCATCAAAGGGATCTTGGTAAACCAACTGCAAACCAAACGAAACTGGTTTCTAAGAGTAGAAGTGATTCAGAGTGTATAGCAGCTCATTAAAAAAAAAAAAAGCATTTGCTAATGAGTGTAGAAAATGCCAGTAAATGAGAAGGACCCCCTCCATTATGATGGTCCCAGAGTTGCTCAAACCTAATTTTGCAACAGCAAGGACGGACTAAAAGCATCAAGAGCTGGTTGTCCTCGGCTCAGAGACAGGATAATCTTGGAGAAACATTTTACAGTGTATTGCTTGAAGAAAAGTGCATTAGTCTTTCCTGAAAAAACATTTGGTTGACCTTGAAAATAAAAGCATTCATGAGAAGTATGAGCAGAAGTTTTCATTCTTCCTTAAGCCCTCGCTTCAGAGGGACAAAAAATTCCACCCTCCATTGCAACGCCACAATGCCAAGTTGCCAAGCAACTGATCTTTTATGGTGGATCGCCACGGAGACTGATGTAAACAAAATCATAAATCCCATTACCCTGCTAAATACTGGGTCTGGGTTAGAAAGGGAGCAAAAAAAGCTGCTTTTCAGGTTAAAAGAGATCATATGAAACGGTGAGTGGTGAGATTTTAGTCAGAGTAAATTGTCATGGGTGAGACTGTAATTAATGTAGCTCTTTTTTCCTTTCAATAGACAACAGCCCTCGATTCTCCTGTGTCAAAGAAAGCAGTCATAGTTGGAAGAGTCATTTCCACCTGAAAAATTAACTCCACCACCCCCAGGGCCGAGGCCCGGCCACAGAAGAACCTGTCCATGGGGTTTCTTCCCAGATGGCCTCCAAGCGGACCTTCTCCAACACCCACTCAGATCAGCGGTCAGTCATGACACAGCTCCTTGAAGGAGGCTCCAGAAACTACACTGTGTACTTTGTACCTTTTCAGACAAAGGGAGAGACAAATGGCATTTATGGAGTGTGACTGTATGGCAGACACTGTGGCCGTGACTGGTTTGTGGGATCTCATTCATTCTTACAACCCTCCTGAGAGGTAGATAGTGCTGTTCCTACTGAATCCACAGGAAGCCAGGGGCCCAAAGGTGAGGACATTTTATCCAAGGTCACACAGTTAATGATCAGAAGAACGGAAATTCCAACTCTCAAGTTGAATGTAAGACTCCATGGGGCCCCCACCATCTTGGACCTAAGGCCTTCCATGTGTAGAGTTTTCTACCTCAAACGGAGCGACAAATCCCACATCAGGGATACTAATCCCTGCGAAGGCCATGGCTCATGTCACAGTTCCCATTAGCTGGCATGGGACTCTTCAGGGGTGTGCTGGTTAATGTCTAACAACAGGCTCTCTGGAGGGACAGAGTGAGCGCTGGTCTCCGTGGTGTAAATCCTCCCACCACAGCCAATTTCAACAAGAGATACACACCATGGGCTCTCCTGAGTGGTACAAGCCTACTCCGCATACAGCAGCTCTCTTCAAAATAGGCATGCCCCAGGCCAACCCCAGACCAGTCAAGCCAAAATTCCTGGGGATGGGGCCCAAATCTTAGTATTTTTAACAAGTAAGGCCAGGGGTTCAGAACCGCTGGACCCGAAACTTTATATTGAGAGGCTTGTTGGCCTTTTTGGCTTTGTTCTCTTAAGAAGGTGCTGGGCTCCTGATATAATCATGGTCCATCCATCAGCTGATAGCAAGGCCAGGGCTCAGCAGCCCCACCATTTCTGTTCCCTCAGTGTGATTTAGCATGGGGCCATACGACTTTGCCCCAGTTCTAGGGGCCCAGCAATCCTAGCACAGGACCACAAGCCAGATGACTATAGGACCCCCCCAAGCCAAGGAAACAATCCAAACCAGGTGGGTGGAGATGTAGAAACCCGGAACACACAAGCCCCATCTGAAGGGGGCTCAGTTAGGGCAGCTTGTTGGCATGAGGAGGAGATGCTGACCAGCATCATCAGCTACATCTCCCAACTTTTCCAGGCAAGACACAATGTGAATTTTTATGTGAACTCTTCTGGTTTTGGCAACTAATTCAAGTTCAAAAACTTACAAGCCAAACAAAATCATCCCATGGGCCAAATCCAAGTCCTCTTCTGCAACCCCTGCATCTAGATCCTTAGGCTGAGCCTCCTGCCCCTTTGGCCTCCAAAAGAGGCGGTGCGGGAGGTCCTCTTCAGTGTTCTCAGCAGTGACACCACAGGCCTGCAGGGGGGCCCGGGTCCTAAAGTGCCTCTTTCACTGCTGCTCCTTCGGGTTCTCATTCATCCAGAGATTGAACCCAGAGTAGCAGTGAGCAACGGGAAATAGCATGCTCTGCTGTCCTGAAACAGACCTCAAGATAAGGATCCCAGTGCTAGTGTTTTTCTTGGGAGGTAATTCCAAGAAACACTGGTTGGGAAATGGGAAAGCAGTAGGGAAGGCAGTAAAAAGTTTGTCTAAGCAGCTACTCCAGAAGGCAATCCTCTGGGGGACCCTGGAGACAGCATAGAGCCCCCTCAGAGTTCTCCCAACCAAGAGGCAGCAAGTTAAGGCATTTATCCAATGCCTTGTCCATTACTGGTCAGAGCTGCTTCTGGGACGCCAACTTCACAGTGCTTCTGGCTGGCCCTGAGCTCAGGCCAAGCATCTCCTGTGACCAGAAAAAGCCTTCATAGGTGCCTGCCTGAGGAGCAGCCTCCATGCATGGAAGTGAATGTCAAGGGGATGCTAAGAGGAAATCAAAACATCAGTGCCAGAATCAGAAAACTAGGTGAGGAGCTCACTGTGGGGGACAGAGAATAAGAAAGTGACCTTGATTCAAGTCCTACCAGGACAAGATGGAGAACAAGGAGCCCAGGGAACGATAGAAGAGATAAGATCAGCGGGGTCGGGGTCAAGACCTGCTGCAGCCTCCCCAGTCTGCTCGTGTGTGGGGGTGCAGCCTCTGTCTCCTGGCCCCGCCCTTCCCTTGCCCTCTTGGGTGGGCTTCCAAGTGAGCCCAGGATTCAGCACCTGAGAGAAGAATCCTAAAGAGAAGGAAGGTACTAGAAAAGTTGTCACGCAGCCAGATGAACCCTTGGGTTCTCTCTCTGCTTTCTTTTCTCCCTTTGGACACTCCAGGCCCCTCACACAGAATGCTCCAGCTGGGGTGAAAGCCGAGGTGGCCAGAGACAGCCCCAAATTGTGTAGGAAGCAGCGGTTACCCCTAAGACGACATAAGTACCTGTGTTGGTGCAGGTCTGAGAAGCAGATGCCGAGACAGGATGAAACCTGCAAGGATTTCATTAGGGGAAATGCCCGGAGAGAAAATTGAGTTGGAGGTAGCTGGGAGAGTCAGCAGAGGCAACACAGTCTGGTTCGGAGAGGAGGAGAGAGGGAAGGAGAGCTGGCGGGGAGCAGCCCAAGGGAGGTTGGGCCAGGCCCCCGGGGAGTCAGCTGTCAGGGTCCCTCAGGACAGGTCTGCCCTGCGGAGTCCCGGAGGCCGCCTCAGCACCCCACGGCGCTGGATTTCAGAGCCCAGCAGAGGGGGGCCACCTTTGGCCAGTTACACTCCCCCTTCTCGGCCCCGCACGCAGAATGCGCAAGAACACGGACAAGGGCACTGGATTCCTCACCATTTAGGGGCACGAAAGCCCAAGGACTTGCACTCAGAGTTAAAGGAAAGAGGAAAGGATAATTCGGTGTCTAAATATGAACAATTATTATCTCTAAGCTGTGGGATAAGTAATCATTTTTCCTTAAACTTTCCTATATTTGTTCATTCTCCTGTAGTAAGAATTCCTTTTATAACTGGTGGCAGAAGGTGTAGGAACTTGGATCCCATCCGTGGAGGCCGCACACCCACCCACCCCAGCTGCAGTCTGCTCACTGCTTACAGCCTTCTCACCCTGGAAGCCAGCCCCTGGTTGGGGTGTTCCCCCACCACACACCTCCCCCCGTGATGGACACGGGAGGGGAAAAGGGCACCCCCTGCCTCAGTGGGACCAGGGCTGCGGTACCAATCCAGCTCCAGGGCCCCCCCCGCCAGGGAACCGGCTCCTTCTCCGGGGCCCTGCTTCCCTAGCTCCTCCTCTCCTGAGAGCACCAGCACAACAGATCCCTTGCACAGGAATCTTTGGCTTGGGCCCTGCTTCTAGGAAACCCAAACGAAGACAGGGAATGATTTGTTTCCATCCCCGTGTAGACTCTCGTAAGGCATTACTCTTCGTGGGGTTTATAGCCTTCGGTCTGCTGGACAATTTATTTGTGCTATAAAGCAATTGCTTTAATTTTCAAATTCCCATGCTTGCTTCTTGAAATAAAAGACGACTTTATCTCAGGAGTGGCAAAATCCAAAAGCCGGAGGGCCGCGAATGGCGATATAGAAGGCCCACCTGGTGGGGACTGCAGCTGGTCCTTGAGCGACAGCCTCATCTCAAAGGCGCGCCACTAGCCACTGCCAGGCTGGAGTGTGGACTGGGATGCGCAGGCCTTCTGAATTGTTAGGACATTCCAAAATTCAGATATTTATGTGAAATCACTCAATTTTTAAATGTTGGCTCAGAGTTTTCTAAAAACCCTGTATGGGCCAAGCAAAACACGTCTGTGACTTGAGTTTGGCCTGAGAGCTGTCATTTCAAGTCCTTTGTTTTCTTGGACAAGTTGGGAAAAAGAAAAAAAAAAATCCCCTCTACCACATACCTCCACATGCTTGCTGAAAGCAGGGACATTTCTTTGCCATTGTCTCCTGTCCTTGCCCCGAACCCGACCAGAAACCCCTGACAAGGACCCCCATGAGACTCTGAGCCACATAAGAGGAATTTAAAATGCAGACTCCGTCTGAGTTTCTGAAGCAAATTTTGGGGATCAGCTGGCCTCCGGAAGGCTTGCTGTCTTCCCATGTACACTGAGATGCTTCTAGTTTGTTCTGAGAGATGAGAAACAAATTCTTTACTATCTACAGATTATAAGCTCAGGAAATACTAAAGGTTTCCACACAATCTCCTCAAAATATTTTTTCAGATCAAACTTTCCAACCCTGGTCTTAAACTAGGGTTTTTTCATGAAGGAGGTCCCGCTGCCTTCTAGAGGCTCTATGGGATAGAGGAAGACACACACTCCCCCAGGGCAGCCCCCACCCTCATTCTGTGCCTGATGAATACTTCTCCAAAATAGTCAAAATTGACTTCAGTGAGGGGATTTTACCACTTCCTTAGGACCCAGTGGCAACATATAATCAGCTTTCCTGTGAGAGCATTTTCCTTTGCTCAATTTCACCCCATTACATGTAGTTATGTCCCTCAGAGCTCAGAGACCACCCAGGACCCTCCAGTTGTTTGGGCTAGTTTTTATATTACTCCAACTTTGACCAAATATTGTTGCTGTTTTTAAAAACAACCTAAGCCTATTCATCCCCTTGACTTGTTTCGTTTTCTGCTGTCCCACCCTGAGGCAGCCTCCAGGAGGCATCGACAGGAGGTCCTTCACTGATTCAGTCAGCAAACACAGATCCAGGCATTGAGCTAGGCTCTTGGGGCCTCTTGGGTATCACATCCAGTCCTGGGTCCATCTTCCCCCAGCTGCCCCGGGACTTCAAATGGCCCGGGACTCTTGGAGGGTCAGATTAGGAGGACAACCCTCCATCCCTCTAAGTTGGGGTCATAGTGCAGGGGAAATACTCTCCAAGCCTAGATGAGTTCATACAAGATGAGCTCAGGTGGTGGCCTTGGAAGACCCCAGGACTCGGCATGGGGCACTCCTGGTGTTGGGGGTGACAGCATCTGGCTCCTGAGGAGGTTGGAGAAGTAGGGGAGGTGGAGCATGGGACCTGGCACATGGTAAGTGGGGTGTCACATCAGACTTGACACTAACAGAGGTGGTATGGGTAGGCTAGAGCCCATGCTAGGGGCAGAGTGTGACAAAAAGGGGGGTAGTCACCAGAACACCCTTTCTCTGAGCATCTAGCTCATTCTCTCATCTTACAGGTATTTATTATGTACCTTCTGCACTGAGAATATGATTTTGAGTGAAGACTTAAAAGAAGAGAGGGAGCCATGCCGAGTCCTAGGGAAGGAAAGTTATTCCCAGTGGCAGGCTTGTGTCCCAAACACAAGACATGACATGTTCCATGAAAAGCAAGGAGCCCAGGGGTGACTGGGTGGCTCAGTTGGTTAAGCATCCAACTCTTGATTTCTGCTCAGGTCATGATCTCATGGGTCGTGAGATCAAGCCCCGCATTGGGCTCCACGCTCAGCACAGAGTCTGCTTGAGATTCTCTCTCCCTCTGCCCCTCCTTCCCCAAAATAAATAAATAAAATCTTGTGGAACCTGGGTGGCTCAGTCAGTTAAGCATCTGCCTTGGGTTCAGGTCATGGTCCCAGGGTCCTGGGATCAAGTCCCGCATCTTGCTTCCTGCTCAGTGGGGAGCTTGCTTCTCCCTCTGCCTGTCACTCCTGCTGCTTGTGCACTTGCTCTCTCTCTCTCTCTCTGACAAATCTTTTTAAAAAATAAAATCTTAAAAAAAAAAAAAGAAACTCAATTGATCCAGTTCAAGTTGGGATCTACAGCCGTGGAACTGAGTGGGATCGCTCAGAAAGTGGATACAGAAAGAGAAATAGAGGCCCAGGCACAGAGGCCAAACCTACTGTCCCAGGGTGGTTTTAAGAGGTCATTCAAATACCAGTTTACAAAAGAAGTAATCCTTTCTAACAAATCGACAGCCAGAGAGTGAAAAGAATCAACAGAAACAGCCCCATATACACACACACAAACCATTCACTCATCTCCCAAAAGATAGTCTTGAGAAATTTAATCCTGAAGAATATACATACAATGTTCCTTTTTTTCTCTCAGTATTTATTTCATGATTTTACCTCAGCCATGAACTTCACAGCCCTGTTCATGACTGCTACATTTCATTCCCTCCACTCCTGGCCAGGCAAACTTTCTTAGATCGCCATTGTTGAGCCTTAGAAGTTATCCATAAATCCTGTATTATCAGACCTCATCATTTGCATTTCCACACAAACAGCTCTGTTTAGGGCTGCTTGGGTCAACTGGAGACTCCTCAAAGCAATTCGGTGAAGCCGTGGTGTGGGCATCCTTGCTTTCTTGAGTTGGGTTGACAAAATAAAGAGCATGAATCTCACCTCTGACGGACTGTGTGATAGTAAATTTTATGAGTCAACCTGCCTGGGTTAAAGGATGCCCAGGTAGCTAGCAAAACATGATATCTGGGTGTGTCAGGAGGGTGTTTCTAGAAGAGATTGGTATTTGGATCCATAGACTGAGCGAAGAAGATGGCCCTTGCCAACGTAGGGGGGACATCACCCGAGCCACAGAGGGCCCGGACAGACAAAAAGGCTGAGAAAGGGTGAATTTGCTCTCTGCCTGAGCGGAGATATCATTCTTCTCTTGCCTTTGGACATTGGGGCTCCTAGTTCTCGGGCCTTCAGATTTGGACTGGAACTACATCCTAGGCTTTCTGGAGTCTTCAGCTCGCAGACAGCCCTGGTAGCAGGACTCAACCTTCTTAATCACCCAAACCAACCTGTCATCATAAACCTCCTTCTGTATATCTATATATGTCTTATTGGTTCTGTTTCTCTCAAGAACTCTGATAGACCATGTCCATGAGTTTTTGCAATATCATTGCAAAACAAAACACCCCGAACCGAGAGCTACAACAATAAGGATTTATTAGGCCTCCGAGCTCACATCTCTGTGATCAGCTGGGCTTGGTGCTGAGCCTGACTCCAGGCTGCAGGTGTGGTTTGGGTCTGCTCCTCACATTTCCTTGTCTCTGGGGACAAATAAGATCCAGAGCACGTTATCATAGTGGCAAAAGAAGCAAAGAGGACAGACCTAATCACACAAGTGCATTTCAAGTGTTCGTTTTGTTTATATTATGTCCACTAATATCCCGCTAGCCAAGCAGGTCACGTGGCCAAACCCCACATCATTGGAGCAGGAAAACATCCACCTTGCCCAGTCAAAAGGAAAAGGACATAAACAGAAGGAGGAGTAAAAAATCGGAAACAATCCTGCCATCGACCATATCGACTTTTCTCTGACTTGATTCTTTATAGCAATGCCACATGGTGGCAGGTTATTTTGCAATCAACATACACAGGCATTCATAGACTTTCTCAGCCAGGAACAACAAGGTAGAATATGGCCTGGGAACTCTGCTCTTCGGAAGCAGAGCTGCTGCCTTGAACCTGACTTGCTAACACACCAAGGACATTTGTGAAGTCGAATAAAGAGTTCTGTTTCCAGATGAGAAAGCAGGGTCCCAGGCGTAGATGAGTTTCGTACGGGGGAGTCGGAATTCTGCAGCGTGCCGTAGGGCAGGCGGGGATAAGTGACATAGGGAAACCACTCAAGGTCTCCTTTTCTGGTTATTAATATAATTTTTCTCACCCGCATTTTACAAATCGAGCCCATAATGAAATTGGCCCTGGACGCTTCACACCCAAGTGTTTGCTGATTTGACCTTCTAACCACAGGATTAGCAAGACCCATTTACTCTGGCTATTTCTGCAAATTCTCCCGGTGTCATAATTCACTCAAAGATAGTAGTAAATACAATGAAAGGCTGCTCATGGGAAAGCCAAATGCAGAGGGGAAACAAAAATAAGAGGAATCAAAGACTTAAATTTTATGTATGTCTTGAATTGGTTTAGCAATGGACCAAACAGAAAAAAATTCCCTCCCCTCTTTAGCTGGCCTATTTCCACATCACAAAAGCATCATGCGGTCTGGTTCGGCTACAGCTGCTTCTCACCGACGTGCTGGCCGAAGGCAAAGCCCGGATGAGAAATGCAAGTTTCAGGCAGAGGTGTGCAGGAAAACTAGTTGGTGGCTCCCTTCCTGCATCCAGGGATATCCTGTCCCTAGAGGAAGAGGCTCCCAGGAAGCCACTAGGCAATAATTCAAGGCAAAAAAGACGTAGTTTTATAGGGTCTCTAAAACCCTATAAAACGTTTTTATACATTTCAAGTTAAGGCAACTTGCTTTCAAGTTAAGGAAACCTGAGTTCAAATCCTAAAACTGCTACTCATTAGCTGTGTGACCTTGGGCACGTTACTTAACCTCTCTGATCTCCTGTTTTCTCACCTGTACAAGGTGGAAAATGATGGAACCTGCCTTGTAGGGTAAGGATGGAAGGAAATGCTGCATGGACAGCATTCACACAGTGCCTGGGTACCCAGCAGTTATTATTTCTAGGAAGTTCTTGAAGGAAAGTGTGTGCAATCACAGCTACTACTGTGCGAGAATCCCTAATTTCCAGTCTCCTCTGCTTTTATTGGAACTAAAAACAAACTATGGACCATCTTCATAAATACTGAAGACATACAAGGGCTACATGCCACCCACCTGGGGAAATCTATCCAAATCGACCCAAAGGAAACACCCCTGAGGCTGTGAGAGTGGCACGTCAGTAGCCAGGGGGGCTAGGCACCAAGCCGGACACCAGGGGCCCTGGGCAAGAAAAGCCCTGCCCTGTGCCTCCCACGCTCCCGGGGACTCGTCTGGCCCTTCTCTGGCCCCTCTGCTGCCCCCCATCCCCCACACGGACTGAGGAGGCCACAGGCTCAGGACAGGCCCACCTGGAGCCCAGATCTTCTTTTCTAAACTACGCTCTCGGTAACTGGGATCCAGTTTCTCTGCCCAAAGAACTCCCAAGCCTGCTTCCGGGGCCGGAGGGCCTCGTGCCCCGATCCACCTCCCCTGATGGCTCGTACTTCCAGGTCTACATGGAAAGCCCAAGAACTGACCAAGAGGTGGCTGTTTAAAGGATATACAGATAGAATTTGAATATGCCGGCCGGCTTGTTCACACTCACATATTCAAGGCCCTTGTGGAGTGAACAGCTGGGCTGTGAAGCAGGCAGGGTTTGGGCTGGGGGCTCCCCACTCAGGAACTCCCAGAAATCCAAGAAATCCCAATTCAAATTCATCCTTCCAGGTTGTTATGAAGAACATTTGACAAGAAGGCAAGGTAAGAGATTTATTTGAGAATTAGTTCATAAATTTTGTAATTACAATGTATGTACTTGTACATTGTAAATAGTTAGACATCTGGTATGTAGGCCACCAGGTGTATGCTTGCTTTGAGCCCTGGAAATGTTAGGAGTAGGCTTGTCACCCAGTAAGCCCCAGAAACTAGATGAATATTGGCCGGAATATGACATTTCTTCCATTTATTCTAGTATAGATCTCTGAAGCAGAAGTCACTGGTAGCTCACCCAAACCCCCATCACCACCTGGAAGCACAGGGAGCTGTCATAATATGGTGGTCTCATTTCCCCCGGCTAATTCACTGACAAATGAGGTCAAAGGGCCCCTGAGAGCTCCAGGGTTTCCAGCATCCCTGGGCTTGCACCCCACCCCATAGACTAGGGCCCAATTAAGAGACTGTGGCAGGTTACATTTCCCAAAAATAGCTGTAGTAGTATTTTTTCTTCCACAAGCTCTCCCAGGACCTTGCGACTCCTCCATCAAGAGATGGACAGGCTTTGTGATGGCTCCCACTGGTAAAGTCTGTGAAGTGATGCCCCTTGATTTCCAAGGCTAGATCATAAATGGTGACGGAACATCTGTGGGCTCTCTCCTTCTGGGGACATGCCTCTTGGGAGCCCCAAGCCTCTCTCTAAGAAGTCCCACTGCTCTGCCATGGACGCACTAGAGAGAGCCCCATGGAGAGACCACAGAGAGATAGAGAGAGATGCCTGAGGAAAAGATTCACCCTTATAGAACTGATGTGTAACCTGGGATAGGGCCGCACAGATAGAGGCCGGGGCCAAAACCACAGGAGCCCACAATCAGATTTTCTATATTTGCAGAGGCTAAGTTCAAAGATAGCTCTGCAACAATTGTTCTGATGTTCCTTGACAGTAGCCCATCCTGCATTCGGGGTGGGGAGGTGGAATCTGTGAAAGCCACCGTTCCCACTACTTTCCGTGGCAACAGATTCCAGTGATGCCACTAGCAGGCAGCCTGGAATCTGGTCCAAGAGCCCCAGCTTGGCCCCCTCTCTGCACCGCGTAGGCCCCGGGTCATGCAGCATCAGCAGATTTCTCCAGCAGGCAGCACCACCAAGCCTTGGCCCCAGGCCAGGCCCAGACCAGAGACTTCACACAAGGGCTGGCCTGTTGAGTCCTCAAGTGTCTCAGGCTTGGTCATGCGAGTCTGAGGGTCCGTCATGCGTGAAGGGGCCCCGGATCAAAGTCCTGGCCCCTCCTAGGTTTGGGGGAGGCTAGAAGGAGCTACATATATGAAAATACTGGCAAGAGTTTTCAACACTCTCACAAGCCAAGCATGTGCAGGTCAGAGCTCTTTGGGGAGAAATGGGGGAAAAAAATCCATTTATATCTTGTTTTTCTTTTTGCCACTTTTCACAGGGCACGTCGGCTCGGCCATCACCCGTGCACCCTGGGCTAAGAGTTGTGTGGCCTCGGGCAAGAATCACAAATGCAAGTGACCACCGGGGCCATGTCAGAGACATGACCAAGGGCCCGAGGCTGGAAGGGAATTGCGACAGAGGCCTCTTCTCACAAGTGGGAATGTCAGCCCACTTTTGCCAGCTCATCACACTTTTTCTTCAAGAAACCAGAAATCCATATTTTTGCATGAGAGCTCTCCCTTTTAAAATTTTGGCAACCAAAAAGAAACAATGGGTGCTGGGCTCAAATCCTAGGGCCTGACCATTTCAGTGTGTGCAAGCTGACTTCCCAGCTGCCGGTAACAGCATCTCTGGGCCTGGGGTTTTCTCTGAAGTATTGGAAGGCCCTGCTGCCTGGGTGCACAGGCTGGACTTGCCCAGGAATTAGTGTCCCAGAGCAGGCCTCACCAGCTGAGAGGACTTGGTGTGTTGATGCCCCAGCTCCCTCTCTTCAATCTGGGATAATTCTGAGGCCTGGGCCCTACAGTGCTTCCCAGACTTGCCACCAGGAGAAAGCACCATCACTAACAAGTTTGATCATGGACTTTAACTGTCTTCTCTTGTGTCGCTACTCTTCTGCTGACATTTCCTGGCATCACCTCCCATTGAAGCCGTATGCCCTTGAATCTTGAAACCTAGTGACAATCTTTTTAATGCCCGAGCCACTGTATAAGGTA